>NC_064853.1:63794872-64089872 GCF_024139225.1 Suncus etruscus | reverse complement strand
TCCAAGCTGTACAAGCTGGACCTCCATGTAAATATTGACTGTTAATACAATGTAATTTACAATTTTCTTTGTTCTTTCAACAGCTACAGATTTTGTTTTCTTGGTATTGCTAACTGATGAACTTTAACTTAGAATTTATTTATATTATTTTACATATTTTCAATAAGACATGTACTAAAATTAAAAACAATCTCTAACTACTTTTTACTTAGTAGTCAGAGTCCACATCAAAAATGTCCACTTCCTTTTTGGAGAATTGACTCATAAAGGACTTTGAACCTGTTTCTTCATACTTGTTTCTGAACAGGTTTGATTTTTGAGCTTGCTTGTTTGGTTGGTTTGGGAACCATAGCTAGTGCTGCTTAGGGACTACTTCCAGCTCTATGCTGAATTTCTCTCAACAGTCCTTGGACCATATGGTGTTCTAGAACATATCCTGATCTACATGCAAACCATCCATAATAGGCATTTAAGATATGTCGCTGTTGTCTCACACTTGTTTGAGAGTACTTTTATAATTCACATTATTGAAAATTTGTCTATATATTTTACTGAAATTACATCTCAGTTTTTTAAGGTTATTAAACTATAGGACATGAGATATACCTTATAATTATAATTTTTTTGCTGTTTTACTGTTACTTTATCTTTTTTATAATTATCTTTATTTAAACACCGTGATTACAAACATGATTATAGTTGTAGATTATAGTCATGTAAAGAACACCCCCCTTCACCAGTGCAACATTCCCACCACCAATTTCCCAGATCTCCCTCCTCCCCACCCCCCCACACCTGTACTCGAGACAGGCTTTCTACTTCCCTCATTCATTCACATTGTTATGATAGTTTTCAGTGTAGTCATCTCTCCAACTGCACACATCACTCTATGTGATGAGCTTCATGTTTCTTCTTGATTTCCTTTATCTGGAGTAAGAAAGTCTTTATGTTGACATAAAAAAGAAAATCTAGCATATAATATATACTTATAGCCTACAAATCTATCATCTATCTATCTATCTATCTATCTATCTATCTATCTATCTATCTATCTATCTATCTATCTAATGCACTCTTACATTTTGAATTTTTACTTTAGCTTAAATTTTTAAGGCATTACAACATTATAACATGTCAGCTGTTAAGATGAAAGATATTATAAAATTTAAAATTCCATTAATTTTATGTTAATTTATTCATTATATAGTCTTCAAATACTGTAAACCTCTTTAATTCAAATATTCTTACTTTTTACAAGTGTGTCATAGTTCTTCTTCCCTCCCTTTTTCCTCCCTGCCTCCATCTCTCCCTCCCTCCCTCCATCTCTCCCTCCCTCCCTCCATCCTTCCCTCCCTCCTTCCCTCCCTCCTTCCCTCCCTCCCTCCCTCCCTCCCTCCCTCCCTCCCTCCCCTCCCTCCCTCCCTCCCTCCCTCCCTCCCTCCCTCCCTCCCTCTCTTCCTTCCTTCCTTCCTTCCTTCCTTCCTTCCTTCCTTCCTTCCTTCCTTCCTTCCTTCCTTCCTTCCTTCCCTCCTTTCTTCCCAAATGCCTATTTCTTTCCTCAGGATGATCCCTTTAATAAGATCTAATAGCCCAATTATATACATTTTTCCAATAATATTCTTATGATAATTCCATCTAGATCTTTATGCCCATATACTAAAACTCTCATATTTCTCTTTTCCTTTACAACAAAAGTTGTTTTCTCATCTAAGAAATAGCCCATAACTAATAAAGATAAAAGTTTTCCCTTATCTTCAATGTGACAAAAGAAACTTTTGCTGTCATAAATAAAAAATGAGTTTAAAAAGTCAGCTTCTGTCCCCTTCAATCTAAAGAGAGAAGCTATTTTTAGTTTTCCTCATTTTAGATTTTTATTTGAGTGAATAAGTATGAAAATGAATGCTTGAAGAAGAAAACTTGAATCAGAAAATCATGAATAGCATGCACCAAAATCTTTGCACATATAGTGAAGATATCAAGGTTGACAGCATGTTACCCTACAGTATTGATACTGAATCACATTATTGATCCACAAACAGGGCTGGGTATGGCTTTGGAGGATGCTCCCAACAGCCATCTATACCATTAGCCTGGAGCAGAATGGCTTCCTCCAGACCTAGATTTGAACCACAAGAATGAGAGTTTTAGTGAGTGGCCCTCTGACTTTTGAACACCACTGGGGTGATTAAAAAGATTAAGATTTTTTTATCTATTATATTTATTATTATTATATTATATATAATATATATTATTATTATTATATTATTATTAAATATATTATATTTAAAATATGAAATATAAGAATGCCAAAGTTCCATTACTTTATACTGACATCTGATATGTTTTACTAGAAAATAAAAATTTCATGAGACTATTATCATTTTTCTGCTAGTGTTTGTGATATTTGTTTAATCATGACAAAAAAAAACTTCTTAAATTCTATTTATGTAACTGTGTACTATTTCTTAGAAATTTGAGATAGATCCCTGTTTCTGCATCACTGACATTTCTACAAGCAGATTTAAAAGGTCTTACTTGTTACCAAAATTTCCCTTTTTATTTTAATTCAGATAGTTTAGCTTTAGTGTTTATTGTAAAATAACTTCATATTTTCCCTCTCATGAAATAGCCTTATTAACTACAAGCTCATACTTAAAGAGCAATTATGTTTTATTCATTTTCTTGAGGAACTCAAGTATAATTATAGTCTGTAATTATATTTTCTCCACTACATGATTATTGTATACCATTGAGACTTGTTGATCTCTCTTATTCCATACTAAAATGTTACTGTAGCTCATATTGTGAAACACATAATATTTATTAGGAGCTTTTCAGTATAAGAAATTGATAAATATTAATACCATGAATCACATTACTAACAAAAATATAACTTGATAAAATATGATACATAATATATTCAATAATATTAAAAGAATAAAATCTGTGTCACAATATGATGTGTTCATTATCCTTGGTTTCTGTGTTTTTCAGAAAGTTGAGTTTTGATATAGAAACAAAAATAAGTATAATAAGCATAAGATACTTTATTAAAATTTTAGATTACTTATTAATAGATGCATAATAACACATTCAACACATTTCAATACTTAATTACGTACAAGGTAACAATAGAAAGTTGGTATGGTAACACCACATTCATATTTACAAATAAATGTTATTACAAGTGGTATTAACTGTAACCAGTTAATTTCCAATTTTTGGAATTCCAAATTCCAGTTTCTTCCCTATGAAAATAAAATAAATATACAGAAAACTATATATTAATCTATCAAAGTTGATAAGACAAATATAAAGTTGCTCAATCACAGCAGCCAAATAAATCTATAATAAATGAATATAAGTCTTTATAAAGCATAATTAAAATATTAATTATTATGAAGTTTTACTCTACTTTTGTTTTTATATATAATACTTTTACATATTTTATAAGTGAAAATAATTTCTGTCAAGGTATAATTTGTCTTTTTTGCTTTGTTTTACTTTTTGAGGGGGTCGCTACCTGGTAGTGCTCAGTGGTTACTTCTGGTTCTAAGCTCAGGGGTCATTCCAAGCAGTGCTCAGGGGACATATAAGATGCCGTGAATCAAACCCAGGTTAGCTGTGTGAAAGGCAAATGTCCTACCCACTGTGCTATTACTCAGGACCCAGGTTATGTTTTAATAAATCAAGCTCCTAATCTATTTACACTCCACTCATATTCACAAAAATATTGTATAAAACCTAAAATTATAATACAACATAAAATTGTATTATTAATTGTATTAATTTATGGATAACATAAAGACAATTGTAAAGGAGAAAGAAAGGAAATATGACAGGGAAATTTTTTTTTTGTTTTTTTGGGCCACACCCATTTGATGCTCAGGAGTTACTCCTGGCTAAGCGCTCAGAAATTGCTCCTGGCTTGGAGGACAATATGGGACACCTGGGGATTCAACTGCGGCCCTTCCTTGGCTAGCACTCGCAAGACAGGCACCTTACCTCTAGCACCAACTCGCTGGCCCCTTGACAGGGAAACAACAGCAAAATTATGAAAAATTCAGATACAGATTATATAAATTTTATAACAAAGTGATATTACTATGACCACTGAGCTCTACTATTTACACTCATATAAATAAATATCTAGTCAAAAGAAAAAATCCCCAACTACATGTTAATCATTTGTTTTTATCATATGAGTGTATAGATCTTCTGTATTGGGACTTAGACACTTGCCTGAGAAATTACCAAAAAATTTGACAAGTGAAACCTCAGTAGAAATAAGTAAATTGTGGGTAATGTTCAGATTTAGGAGTTCAGCTTCTAGTTTAAATATCTCTGCCCTTCATCATCTTTAAAGCTCAACAAGCTCTGTGTGTTTTCTTATACAGATTTTGACAACATAGCATATATATATATATATATATATATATATATATATTAATCTTAAGATGAGATTGGAATAGACTTAAAAATAGAGTAATCTTTGATAAAGGAACAAGAAACATGGATTGGAGCAAGAAGAGTCTCCTCAACAAGTGGTTTGTAAAAACTGGTTATCTATATGCAAAAAATAAACTTGGACCACTGTTTTTTTAATTAATATCTTTATTTAAACACCTTAATTACAAATGTGATTTTAGTTGGATTTCAGTCATGTAAAAAAAAAAAAAACCCTTTCACCAGTGAAACATTCCCATCACCAATATCCCAAATCTCTGTCCTCCCCACCCTACCCATCCTGTACTCTAGACAGGCTTTTCTTCTTCCCTCATTCATTCACATTGTTATGATAGTTCTCAATGTAGTTATTTCTCTAACTGCAAGCATCACTCTTTGTGGTGAGCTTCATGTTGTGAGCTGGACTTTCCAGTCCTACTCACTTTTATCTGAGAATTATTGCAAAAATGTCTTTTATTTTTCTTAAAACCCATAGATGAGTGAGACTATTCTGCATCTATCATTCTCCTCTGACTTATTTCACTCAGCATAATAGATTTCATGTACATTCATATATAGGAAAATTTTATGACTTCATCTCTCCTGATGGCTGCATATTATTCTATTGTATATATGTACCACCGTTTCTTTAGCCATTCATCTTTTGAAGAGCATCTTAATTATTTCAAGACTCTGGTTATTGTAATAGTGCTGCAATGAATATAGGTGTGAGGAAGGAATTTTTGAATTGTATTTTTGTATTCCTAGGGTATATCCCTAGGAGTGGTATAGCTGGATCGTATGAAGCTCAATTTCCAGATTTGGAGGAATCTCCATATCTCTTTCCATAAAGTTTGGACTAGAGGCATTCCCAACAGCTGGTAATGAGTTCCTTTCTCTCCACATCCCAGCCAGCACTGCTTATTCTCATTCTTTGTGATGTGTGCCAAACTTTGTGGTGTGAGATGGTACCTCATAGTTGTTTTGATTTTCATCTCCCTGATGATTAGTGATGTGGAGCATTTTTTATGTGCCTTTTGACCATCTGTATTACTTCTTTGACAAAGTGTCTGTTCACTTCTCCCCATTTTTTGATGGGATTAGATTTTTTTTTTCTTGTTGAGTTTCGTTAGTGCCTTGTATATTTTGGATATTAGCCCCTTATCTGATCGGTATTGGGTGAATAGTTTCTCCCACTCAGTGGGTGAATCTTGTATCCTGGGCACTATTTCTTTTGAAGTGCTGAAGATTCTAAGCTTAATATATTCCCATCTCTTTTTCTCTGCTTCCACTTGTTTGAAGAGTACTATTTCCTCCTTAAAGATGCCTTTAGTCTCAATATCATGGAGTGTTTGACCTACATGTTGTTCTATATACCTTATGGTTTCAGGTCTGATATCAAGGTCATTAACCCATTTATATTTTACCTTTATACATGGTGTTAGCTGGGGGTCTGAGTTAGCTTTTTGCAAGTAGCTAACCAGTTGTGCCAACACCACTTGTTGAAGAGGCTTTCCTTGCTCCATTTAGGATTTCTTGCTCCTTTATAAAAAATTAGGTGATTTTATGTCTCGGGAGTGTTCTCTGAGTTTACAAGCCTATTTCACTGATCTGAGGGTCTGTCTTTATTCCAATACCATGCTATTTTGATAACTTTTGCTTTGTTATACAGTTTAAAGTTGGGGAAAGTAATGCCTCCCATATTCCTTTTCCCAAGGATTGCTTTAGCTATTCGAGCATGTTTATTGTTCCAAATGAATTTCAGAAGTCTTTGATCCACTTCTTTGAAGAATGTCATGGGTATCTTTAGACTGGGATTGCATTAAACCTGTACAATGCTTGGGGGAGTATTGCCATTTTAATGAAGTTAATTCTGCCAAATGTGTTTCATTTCTGATGTCCTCTCTATTTTTTGGAGCAGGGTTTTATAGTTTTCTTTGTATATGTCCTTTACGTCTTATTCAAATTGACTCCAAGATATATCAGTTTGTGTGGTACTAATGTGAATGGGGCTGTTTTATTAATGTACACTTCTTCCCTAACATTATTGGTGTATAAAAAGGCCATTGATTCTTGTGTGTTAATTTTGTAGCCTGCCACATTGCCACATTGCCATATGACTCTGTTGTTTCCAGAAGCTTTTTGGTATAGTTTTTACAGTTTTCGTTGTATATTATTATGTTGGACCTATTTTTTAAAGCTGCATATAAAGGTCAAACAAAACTCGATCAAAGAACTTGATATTATACCTGAAATCATATCGTACATAGATAAAAAATGTAGATAGAATTCGCCATTATATTGATGCTAAAGGCATCTTCATGAAACAAGATAAACAAATGGGACTACAATAAACTAAGATAATTCTGCATAAAACTAAGATTTTAAAGAAAAGTGATACCCAGATACACTGTCTAAGAGATATGGAGAAACTATTCACCCAGAACTCATTAAATAACAGGTTAAAATCTAAGATATATAAGGCACTGAAAAAAGTTTCAATTCCATCAAAAAATTAAGGGGAAAAATGAACAAATTTCCTCAAAGAAGACATACAGATGGCCAAAATACAGATGAAAAGAATGCTTCATATCACTACTCATCAGGGAATTGCAAATCAAAACAACAATAAAGTATAATCTCACACCACAGAGACTTGCACACATTGCCAAGAACAATAACCATTTCTAGAGTGGATGCAGGAAGAAAGGACTCTCATTCACTGCTATTGGAGTTCCAGACTGGTTACGCTATTTTGAAAATTAATAGAGACATTCCTCAAAAAACTAGATATTGAGCTTCCATCTGACTCAGCAGTACCAATCCTAGGAATATACCACTAGGAACAAAAATATAATTTGTGTTTACACAAATTGAACAAATATAAAATTAATATGTTCATTTCAACACCATTCACAATATCCAGAGTTTGGAAACAACACAAGTGTCTCAAAATAGATGAGTGATAAAGAAACTTTAGTACCTCTATCTAAACAATGTAATACTATGCAGCTGTTAGGGAAAATTAAGTCCTGAAATTTGCTTATACATGGATGGATATGGAGAGTAATATGTTGAATCAGAGGAAGTCAGAGGGAGAGGGATAGGCGTAGAATGATTGCCCTCAATTGTGATATACATTTTTAAATATACAACATGGTAAATAATACCCTAAGGCATTAGAGATGGCCAGAGGATGTTAAGTGGTAGGAAGCTTGCCACAAATAGTTGGGTATTCAGTTATGCAGATAAAAGTCCACTATGACATAAACAGTTGAAAATTATCACTTTAACAAGAACTGCATGCTGAAAGGAGGTAAAGTGATATGTATGATATCTTTTCAGTAAAAATGTTGAATGCCACATTGTCTAAAAGGAAACAAAGGAGACACGATATTTCTCATAAAGATCATCAGAAAAGGCAGGCTAGAGGGCAACTGGAGACATTGATGGCAGGAAATGTGAACTGGTGAAGCATATTGTATATTTTAGTGCTAAAATCAATCATAAACAACTTTGTAACTGTATTTTATGGTGGTCCAATTAAAGAATTATAAAATAAAAATAATGATTAAAATAATTATCAGTTTTTAACATTGTAATCATGGATGCCCAGCAAATTCAGATTCAATCCCAGGATTCCTAAGGTCTCTTTTGCCAAATAAGAATGAGTGATCTCTGAACACAGAGCCAGGAGTAAACCCTGAGTACTTCTGAGTTTGACTCAAGAAACAAACAAACAAACAAACAAATAAATAAAACAGAGAGAAGAGGGAGAAATAGGAGGGGAAAGTGAGGAGTGGAGAATAGAGCAGAAGATGGGAGGGGAGGAGTGGAGAGTAGGGAAGAGGAGTGAAGCAGATTTTGTACACTTCAGCCTGTTCCCCTCCTTTCTCTTTGGTAATCTAGGAGTCAGATCTGAGTTCATCAGTTTAACTTTCAAAGATTAAAATTTTAAGTTATGGTACTGTGAAAACAGTTCTTTTAAAAGATGTATCTATACAGAAAATTCAAATTCAGTTAGTTTTTATTATATAAACTTCTCTCTATAGTAAAATAAATGTATCTTGGTTACCCACATAGGTTTGGAAAAAATTACTGAGTTAATTTTAAATTTGAAAACAAGTAGGGTTTTAATAACATAAAATGCCTCTATAGATTTGATTGTAATTTAGAATAAATCGAAGCCAATTTTATTACTATTCAGAGAAGTAATATAAGTACTTGTGTGATAACCTATGTTGGTAGTAGAAAGAGTAATAAATATAAATGCCCTATTTTATTTCCCTTTATACATTCTTTTTCTGCATGTAAATTTTTAATAAATAATGGGTTTGTACATACTGTTCAATTTTCTAGGAACCAAAGATATTTTATGGCATCTAGGAAATGAACTACAATGGTTATTTTAGTTCTTATTCCAAAATAAACACAAAAATATTATATCTATTTTAAATGAGAGATCTTTTGTTTTGTTTGTTTTTTGGAGGGAGGGGTCACACTCAACAGTGCTCAGGGATTACTCCTAGCTCTGTGCTCAGAAATCGCTCCTGGCAGGCTCGGGGGACCATATGGGATGCCCGGATTCGAACCACCATCCATCCTGGATTGGCTGCTTGCAAGGCAAACTCCTCTCTGGCCCAGAGAGCATTTATGTTAGAAATTAATCCAGAGCTCAGAGGGACTGCCACAGTAGTATAACACAGTGATCTGGACTATGTGGTCTAATACCTGCACACTCATTTAAATCACCATAGTACTTTTGAAAAATAAAATGCTTAATATTATCTCTCTAAATTGCACTTAATTTGTCTGAAGTTGAATAGAATATAGTTATTTTCAGATGCCAATACAGTTATGGTAAAGGCATATCCTGGAAAACTCATATTAATGATGGTCTTTCCACTTTTCATTTTCAAAAAACACAAATTTACAATACTCTCTGGTGGAGATTTTAGTATTGGTATGATGTGTACCTGAAAGTATAGTGTAGCAGGATTATGAATCCAGTATCTTAATAAAAATGAGTGAGTGGGGCCGAAGAGATAGCATAGAGGTAAGGTGTTTGCCTTTCATGCAGAAGGACAGTGATTCAAATCCCAGCAATCCATATGGTCCCCTGAGCCTACCAGGAGCAATTTCTGAGCATAGAGCCAGGAATAACCCCTGAGCGCTGCTGGGTGTGACCCAAAAACCAAAAAAAAAAAAAAAAAAAAAAGAGAAAATTAATTTATGCATTAAAATTTAGAATGAATAAACAGAAAAAATTCATTTTTGTTTATTTTGTTTTTGTTTTGGGGTCACACCTGTTGACTTTCAGGGGTTTCTCCTGGCTATGCGCTCAGAAATCGCTCCTCGCTTGGGGGTGGGCATATGGGACAACAGGGGATCAAACCGCTGTTTGTCCTAGGCTAGTGCTTGCAAGGCAGATGCCTTACCTCTAGCACCACCGCTTAGGCCCCAACCTAGTGAAAAAATTCAAAGAAAAAAATTCAAAATGTTGTCAATTTGTAAGTGATAACATTTTATTTTCATGTAGTAATATCATCAATTATATCATAAGATGACATAGTATCATATTACTATTGTGTTCCAAAATTTCTGGATAAAATATTTAAGTCATATATGTTTGTATTATTTTGTATGGAGCCTCACAGTGAAAAACCTCACTTTTATTCGAGTACGGTAAATTACTTAAGTATATTGAAATATTTACTATGATAGCATCTTAGATTTTTTATATTAATTTCAAAATATAAATGCATTTTGAACATCCATGATATATATTCATACAATTATTTTCATTATAAACAAACTAAAAGCTATGTTCATTGGTTGGTAATAATAAGCATCCAATGGTTAATGATAAAGTATGACATTAACAAAAACTTGACTAAAGTGAATTTGAAATAAGCACAAAACCAGCTATCGTTATTTTTTATTCTTGATACCTATCAAATTTCAGAGGAATTTGGAATATAAAGAATGCAGGGTTTGAATTTTTGTCACTTATACAGTGAGGTAAGCCTAATTAGAAATAAAAAGTCGATTTCTTTTGTATAGATATTGCTGATAGGAAAGAAGTAATTAGCATATGACTAAAGGTGATACTTTAGAAGTAGACATTACGGGCCCCGAGAGATAGCACAGCGGCGTTTGCCTTGCAAGCAGCCGATCCAGGACCAAAGGTGGTTGGTTCGAATCCCGGTGTCCCATATGGTCCCCCGTGCCTGCCAGGAGCTATTTCTGAGCAGACAGCCAGGAGAAACACCACCAGGTGTGGCCCAAAAACCAAAAAAAAAAAAAAAAAGAAAAGAAGTAGACATTACATAATATATACAAACATTCAATTTATAACCACCAAAATTGTAGTTAAATGAAAAATAGGCATTAATTTAATTTTAGGCGGTACTTTTATTGTAATAGGAAAATTATTTAAAAGAATGTGTAGTTTATGAAACAGCTCATTTATATACATACATATCATTTTTATTATTCTTAAATTCTTTGAGAATATTAAAAATGTTTGAATAATCACAAAATTATTTAAGTCAAATCACTTAAGAGTAATTTTTACCATTATCTTTGTAATTCCATATTAATGATACTATTACTAAATCTCTAGAGACAATTTTAAGGTGTCTATTATGCATTTACCCAAACAAATATATATTAGTTATGTCATTGAGCTCTCAGATCTTTTGCTATTTTCTTTTTTGGGGAGGAGGGAGGCATTGGACAACACCAGACAGTATTCAGGGATTACTCCTGGCTTTGCACTCAGAAATGACTCTCGCAGGACAGGGTACCATATAAGATGCCCAAGATGGAACCTGGGCCAATGTGCTATTGCTCCAGCTCCATGTGCTATTTTCTTATGCTAATAATATAAATTTGCATTACTTTTCACATCTTCCAAAATCTAAACCTACTATATAAATATTTTGTTGTCTAACCAATGTGACATTACTGTAGTTTATCCCTACATTTTCTTAAAGGTAAGTAATAAAAGGCAACCTAGTCTCATCAACAAATTGCTTTAGTAAGACCATCTATTTAATAGAGGCAATCTTTTCATATCAATTTGTTGCTTTAAATTCTAATGTTCTTCAGCCTTAGTTAAATTTGATGAAAAATATAATTACTCTGTGCTAGTATAGTAAGATTGAAGAGATACAGCACTCTTAAAATGTATTCTCTATGGAAAATACATAGACAATACTAATTAGAAAATAATTTGCAAGCCTTAATCTACTACACTTATTTCAAATTTTTATTATCTGTGGTCATTTATATTTATCAATAAAATGTATATTTATATTCATAAAATGCTGATAAATTATGATATAAAATAATGTATTTTAGCATAATAATTAACTAGAATTTATTAGATGATAATAGAACTTATAAAATAGTATTTTAATGTATATTGTTAAAAATAAAAATATTGAGGATATTGTTGTGTAGATATTTTATTTTATCTCCCATTTTCACTGATTTTCATAACTTTATAGTATTTTTATATTCAGGATACACATCAGCACTGCTTTATAATATGATGAAAGATGGATTAGAAAGTGGTGACTTCTCCAGTTTTAGACTCTATTTGTATCATAGTGAATAACTGAAAAATTTTTTTCTTAGTTGTTTATGTATTTAGATGCTTTGGTTTACAATCTGGTTAGTGATATGGTTTCATGCATAACACATTCAAACATTACATCTTTTATCAGAGTATCTACTTTTTTCTACAATTATACCAATACTCCTCCTAACAAATAACCGCTCCCTTCTCTTTCTTGTGGTAATATTGCTAATAAACACCAGTTTTAATTTGGAGCTTGCTGTTTAAAAGGAATAGCCTAACACTTGGAAGATCAGCTAAGAACCAATTATATATCTTGATAACAATGGGAATATTGCACCAATAAAATAAAAAAGAAAGAAAAAAATGTAAAGCCATTTAAATTTTTCAATTTGCCAAATCTGCAAACAACCCAAGTTCCTGAGAACAGATAAATGGATAAAGAAAATGATACATCTATGCAATGAAATACTATGCAGCTATTAAGAAAACTGTTGTCATGAGCTTTGGCTATACTTACTTCAACCACAGTACCTAGGCCCTTGCATCTCATTCACTGTCTAAATATTTTCATTGAAAATTGTATAACTCCCTGCTTTAAATAGCATATTTTACAGGAAAGCCTAAGCATTTGTTAAGGATTAGTTACCCATGAAGTTTAAAATTAAACACATAAATACCATTAAAATTATAAAATATCTTATTAATGATATTAATAAAATCATAATAAAATCCTGTTAATGGAGCATCTCACATTTTAGCTTCAGTCCTTTATAGCAAATTACAAGTTTACTAGCACAATTCAATAAAATATAAGGTTATAAAAATATGTTAAATTCTCTTGTTAATCTGAATACACTTTGCAGTTATAAAAATTACCCTTAAATGTTTCATAAAAGCTTCTCAATTGACCTAAGAAGTGCCAACTAATTTATATGCCATTTTATACTGCTATAGTTATAAGAAAAATTAAAGTTAAAGAGCAATATATGTCAATTCTCCTACTGTTTATAAAATCATGCTGTCAAATGTAAAGCAATTTAATAACATATTAATAGACTTATTATTTTTAATATTAACAGTTTTAGGCATCTACTTTTCACGATTGAAATGACTTTTATTCTCTTATTCACTCAATTTCCTTTCAGTAATACTTTGTATGCACAGTTTTTGTTTGATATTATGTTGCTCACAATTTACAAAGCTCCTATACAATATATTTTTAAACTCAGTTTATAATAAAGCAGTAATTTACTCCAAAAGTGGTTGTTTTGTATATTTTATTTTGAATTCATCACTATTTCAGTATATACATAGGTTATTAATCTATTTCTCATTAGGATTATTAGATATAGAGAATATTCCTTAATAACAAAACATAATAAAGTTTATATGAAGTGTATTTTCATCCCCTTTTAAAACATTATAATGGATACTTGTTGAATATAGGATCTGTTTTATGCTACATCTTAGAAGAAAGATGTTTAGTTTCCCCTATTAATATTAGCTGCTTGTTTGTTTATCCTATTTAGGGGAAAGTTCTTATTGCCCACATTCTGTTTGAATACTAATTTGTTGAGTATAATTGCTGATTTGTTGATTATAATTGGGTATTGAGTTTTTTTGAATAAGTTTTTGCATCTATTATTTGTTGGAAACAAATGAAAATAAAAACATTAGTTACAAAACCAAAAATAATACAACTAAACTGTGGTAAGATGGAAGTTCATTGAAATGGGAAGTTTAAACAAGAAGCAAGAAAAGGCCAAAAATAACCTAACATAACATCTTAAGCTACTAGAGAAGAATCAACAAAAATAAGCTGAAGCAAAATAAAGAAGAATAAAAGAAAAAATAAAAGTCAATGTAATGGAAATCAAATAATTAGAAACAAAAAATAAAATTAAAATATCAGTGTAAACAATAGTTATTTTTACATACACAGAATCTATAGGTTATTAGATTATTCACAAAAAATATATACAAAACTTCTAAAAATGTGATTTAGAATTGGAAAAGGAGGTTTTACAACAAACCAAAAAATTAAAAAGTCATTAGATATTACTAAAATTTCTTTGTCATTTAGAAAATGATAAATTTTAAGCCCTTGTAATTTTACAACACTTCATAAAGAAAGGGAACCTTACCAAGCCAATTACTATCACATAGACTGAAACAGTAATAAAGTGTATCTCTAAAAATATATTCAAACCCAGTTGATTTTATTATAAAATTTTTTCAAACTTTTCAAAAAATTTAAGTATTTCTTAGTATCCTCTAGAAAGACAACGGTATACTATTTTTTTAAAGAGGCAAATACCCTGACACAAAGAAGACATTACATAAAAAATGTCTTAATTTATATGCTAGATGAAAATAAATACAAATATCTTTAATAGATTACCACTAAATTAAATAAAAAAAAATATATATATATAATGGCAAGAGTAATTTATTTCAGATGTATAAGAGTGCTCAATAGGGGCCGGTGAGGTGGTGCTAGAGGTAAGGTGTCTGCCTTGCAAGTGTTAGCCAAGGAAGGACTGTGGTTCGATCCCCCCGGCATCCCATATGGTTCCCCCAAGCCAGGGACAATTTCTGAGTGCTTAGCCAGGAGTAAGCCCTGAGCATCAAATGGGTGTGGCCCGAAAAACAAAATAAAACAAAAAAAGAAGTGCTTAATATATCCAAATGAGCCAACAATATATTTATATAAATATAAAATAAATACATTATATAATTTATATAAATATAAAATAAGTATAATAAATATGAATATATTTATATGTAATAAATATAAAATAAAAGCAGATATATAAATATAAATAAAATGATCTTAATATAAAAACAGAGAAAGCTTTTGAGGGGATATAACAGCAATTCTTCCATTCTATTTTGGGCATTCTGATTTATAATTTTGTTAATGAGATCATTTTATGCTTGCAATGTTCCAACACTATCTCCACCAGTATTTTCGTTCTGGTAAGTTCAGTTCTATAAACAACTCTAAGGTTCTTTTGCCTTATTGCACTTAAAAATTCTTAATAAAATGAGGTTAAGAGAAACTTTCTTCCATACAGTTAAAGTCAGCAAAATCCCACAACTAATAATAATTGTCAATGGTTAAAAACTAGAAGATGTCATTGTAAGATAGGTCACAATAGACTTACCCACTGTCCCTACTAACATTCATTATAATTTTGTACTTTTATGTCATATAAATTACATAAAAATATACTAAGGGGAACCGTATTTCAAAATCTTTGCAGGAGACAAAAGACAATATTAGAAAACCACAAAGACTGTACAAACAAATCCTAGAAGCAATAAACTTGTACAGTGAAGTAGCAGTGTACAAAATAATATGCAGCAATCCATGACATTTTCTATATACAAACAACAAAACAAAAGATAAGTGAACAAAATAAAACATCCTTATTCACATTTGTGCAAAAGAAACAAAAACTTAAAGCAAATGTTTGGAAACTAGAGGTGAAAGACTCATATAAATAAGAAGATGAAAAACTTATGTAAATAAAAATACAAACAGCTAGAAAACATAAGACAAAAAAATTGAAAATATATGCCTTTATAATGAATTGAAAATACTATTATAATCAAAATAATAATCCTAACCATCCTAAACAAAGCACAATACAGATTCAATAAAGTCTTTACTGAGGAAACTCCCTATGTAGGAAAATAATTCTATTTATTTTTAGAGACACAGATCAAATGTTATTGAAATCAATAAGAAATAATAAAAACCTCTGAACAGCCACTGAAATCTTATGGGGAAAAGTAGATGAGATATTTCTGTTTTCTAGACATTAAATTATATTATAAAGCTATATAAAATTAAATATAAACTATATTATACTGCTGAATTATAAAGCAATAAGATTGGCAATGGAAGATAGAAAGATTATCTGACTAATGGTGTTGAGAGTTCATAGACAGAGTCAGAGGTATGTGTATAGCTCATTTTCAACAAAGGAACAAAGGGCATCAAGTGGAATTAAATATCTTAAATGATGCAAGCAACACTGGTATTCACATGTAAATTTTTTTAAAAAGGCAATGTAAAATAAATAAAAACTCTTAATATAAGACTTGAATACAAAAATTAGATTGAAGGAAATATAAAGAGAACACTTCTATATAATCTATCAATTACCTGTCCTGTTTTCTTACCCCCAGGGATCAAAACATCTGTTCTGAAAAGACATCTATTTTCCTGTACTCATTGTAGTGCTAGTCACATTAGTTAAAATCTGAAAGCAACTAGAATATCCAAGAACAGATGCCTTGTTATATAAAAAATAATACACATACATAATGGGATATTCAGTTATAAGAAAATATTAAATTTTTTAATATGTGGATGAATCTGAAGAAAATCATGCTGAGTAAAGCCAATCTGTAGGAGATGCTTTTATATGTAAAATTTCCTTACATTACAGCATTATTTCCTCCTCCTGGCCACAGTACAAAAAATATATTTTTAATAAAGTGCCTTTTGGAGAAACAGTATTGAAGTAAATGGGGATGTAGTGAGCCATGGGCGGATAAAATTGGATACGGGTGAAGGAACTACTGTTGAACTTTGTCTACCTAATACTTAATGATAAATACAATTGAAATTTCATAGTAACTATATAAAATGATATTCTTAAAAATGTATTTACATAATCTCTCTCGCCTGTGAGAAATAAATGATAATGAATTGGCAGATATTACAAAAACCTAAGAATTGGTCCACAAAACTGAATTTGCTAAGTGTTGGGGTGGGTTGGAGGATGTAGAGAACTGAATTCTGGTGGAGAGTCATGTTGGAACATTGTGTGAATGTTGTAAATTATGATGCATCCAAATATTTAAAATAATAAATTTTAGGGATCAGAGCAAATATATAGTTGGCAGGCTGCTTGTCTTACATATATGACTGACATGGGTTTGATTGCTGGCATTGCATGATCCCAAAGCCCTCCCAAGAGTGAACCCTACGTCAGGAGTAAGCCTTGCACACCACTATATATCGTACCAAAATTAATACAGAAAAGAAAAGAGAAATAAACAAATGTTGATGAGGATAAAGAGATAACTAACAGTAGAAAATGTTCTTTCAACACACATTGGATAAATAACAACTGAACTACAAGAACAATAAAATGAAGATATCAAAAATGTAAAGAATAGCTGAAAGAATACTATTAAAGAATGCATGTAGATTGCCAGTAGTTGTATGAGAAAGTGCCTTTTATCAGATACTATCATTATAACTCAAATCAAAACAGCAGTGAAATATCTCCTCACACCCATTAGAACCACATACATCAAAGAGTGATTGGTTGTTGCCTCTTCTGCTGTGGTGCTTTTCAGGTTTTTTTGTTTGTTTTTGTTTTGCTTTTGTTTTGGTTTTTTATGGGTTTGATTTTTTGTATTATTTTTTTATGTTTTCCTTCCTTTTTCCCTTTCTTATCTTAAACTGATTTTTATAGTCTCTAGAAGGACTCCTCCAGTTTTTTGCTTGTTTGAATCCCACCCCCCTTTTTTTCTTTTTCTTTTTCTTACCTTCACATAGAACCACATAACTTGAACCTTCTTGTTCTGCCTCACAAATTGAGGGGGAAATAATGGAGGGTACCAAGACCAAGCAGTTGTATGTTCATTCAGTAGTAATAAAAATGATCGAACTTTAACACCAAACCCAAAGCCAAAGACAAAAGAATCAATTCCCAATCTACAACAAGCTAGACACAGAAGGGACCACATATACTAGCAGCTGGGGGTGGGGGGGGGGCAAAGGAGAGGCGATATGAGATGCATGCTGGGAACAGGGGTGGAGGGAGGACAACATTGGTAGAGAAAATGTCCCTGATTGAATGTCACTATCTACCTAAAATACTACTGTGAATTATTTGCAATCCACTCTGGTCAAAATAAAAATTATTAATAAAAAAAGTGTGAAATTAACCACTGCAGTTAAAACCTTGGTGAAAGAAAATTTTCATTCTCTGAAGGTGGGCTGTTTGTTGTCTGTCTCAGCCACTCTGAAGGACAAGCTATAGTCTATTTGAAGAAGTGGGCTTTGGTCACTTTGGCTCCAGTAAGATGAAGTATTCTTTACTTTATACATCAAAACCATGAGTTAACACTATGCTCAGTAAGCTACTTTTGCAATAGTTTAAAAGAAAAAAACTAAATCTAAAATGTTTTAAAAAATGATCTTCCATATGACCTAGGGATTCCAACTTTATAATATGTAACCAAAGAACACAAAAATGAAGCATTCAAGAGCAAAATTAATTTGTAAGGATATTTTTACACTACCATTTATTGATAACAGTAGCCAATATCTTGTAATAATGACTTGAACATAAATACGTCGTGATAATCTGTTATGAAAATATTATGTAGTTGACTGTTATGTGAGCACCGTGGCTAGAGATTCCTGAGCACAGCTAGGTGTACCTGAAAAGCAAATAAAATAAGTTTAAAAAACTTTGAATCTTTATTATTTGTGAACTATATCTATAACAAAGCTTGAGATTTATTTGATAGCATTGAGTTTGCTAAGGGAGACACTGTAAATTACAGTGTCTAAATAAAATTAAAAAAAGAAAAAGTGTTTTTGATGTTCACTATATCCATTGGTAATATTAAATTATCAATGCAAGTAACAGTGGGTTTTTATTACTCCTTTTTATTGCATATATATATAAGTTTTGACTAATGCAAAATAGTTTTAACAAATAGAGGGATTTGGTGACATTAATATGTCTTGTAATATCCTTGACATCAACATTATTTTCCCATATGTGGATTATGGTTTCAACTCCTACTAAAGCTTAAAATACAATGACAGGAATGGGAGGGTGTTTGCCTTGCATATGGCTGACCTAGTTCAATTTGTGGAATCCTATGTGATTTTCTGATCCATCCAGGAGTGATTCCTGAATGCAGAGCCAGGAGTCTTGAACACCACCAGAGTAGGATCATAACCAAAAATAAATTAATTAATTTAATTAAAAATAATGTCAAACATCTCCTTAAAGTACCAACAAATTGATACTGCTATTGAGAGTGTCAATCTCCAATAGTCATAATAACATATGCTATTATGATTTATTTCTTTTGTTTCAAAACAATTGCTATCTTCATGCCAAGCCTACTGCCATCTTAGTATCTTAGTGCCTTGACATGTTAGAGGTTGTTCATTACTGTTCAATACTGCTTGTTTTCCATAAATATGTTCCTTTGTTATTTCATTTTTTTCTTTTTCTTTTCTGTGTGTGCATGTGTGTGTATGTGTATGTGTGTTTGTTTTGTTTTGTTTTAGTTTGGTTTTGGTTTTTGGGCCACACTTTGTGATGCTCAGGGGTTACTTCTCGCTCTGCACTCAGAAATTGCTCCTGGTTCAGGGGGGCCATGTGGGACACCAGAGACCAAACCCAGGTCTGCCTTGGATCAACTGCGTGCAAGAGAAACTCCCTATTGCTCTTCTATCTCTCCAGCCCCTCCTTTTTCTTTTCTTTATATATTTTTAGTGTTTGTTAAATTTGGTCATGCATATATAGAAGACAACGTTTGTTTTCCAAAGAGCAGGTATTTGCATGTTTTTAAATAACTATTATCATCCAAATCTTATGTAGAAAAATTTAGAATAAAATTTGAGATACTAGCTCAATTCATCAAACACCTGAAGATAAAACACAGTTATTCACCCCATGAACTTTCTTTATTTGTTTTTGTTTTTTTTTTTGAGGGACACACCCAGAGCGTTCAGGAGTTACTTCTGGCTCTGTGCTCAGAAATATCTCCTGGCAGGCTCGGGGTACCATATGGGAGGCCAAGGATTGAACTCGAGTCTGCTCCTGATCTTCTACATGCAAGGCAAAAACACTAATGCTGTGCTATCACTCCGGCCCCTGTCCCATGTGCTTTCTACTTGCTGCAATAGAGCATTGGCTCAAGATTAGAATTTTGATGTATAATATCTGTATATTGTTTCATAGTATATATTCTACCTCTTCATGCATAGCAAATGTTATCATTTAATCATTTTCAAATCAAGACTCATTCTAAAATTAGTAAGGCTTTATGGTAAGATTAAAATATTAAACCTAGAAAAATTATATAGTAAAATGTTTTTTAGACATCTTGATTAAGTTGTTTGAAATAGAGTTACTTTAGGCACATAATATTTCAACACTAATTCTCCCACCAATATCCCCAGGTTGCCTCCATTTCCCAGCATACTCTCTGACAGGCTTATAACAAGTTTATTTCAGATCACTTGGTTCAGTAAAACTTAAAGGAATAGCAAATAAAATAACTAGAAAATAAAGAAATAAAATCCAACTTGTTTTCTTAAGTTTTCTTAATTTAATAACTGACAATCATAATCATATGTACTTTTAGTGAGTGCTATACTCAATACCACATGTTGGGAAGATTTACTGTTTTTTAGAGAAGCTCTTTAAATATTCTTGAAAAACTTATTGCAAGGCTAAATATTACATAGTAAAATCCATTGCTGTCCAGGAAATTCTGTATAGTGTCTTCAAATCTGAATGATAATCTAGCTGGATAGAATAATATAGATGAGTTGTTTATTCTTTAGTTTTAGGACTATATTTCTCATATTTTACAGTAATAAATTAAGTCCACACTATCAAATACTTCGTATAGTAAATGTAAAGCATATTAACAGTAAGAAATTATGTAAACTTTTAATAAAATAAAATCTAATAGAGAGATCCATATTTAAAATTTCTATAAAAATTAAATGTGAATTTATATAATGTTTTATTCTATTTTGGACTTCTAAAGTTTTTATCATGAGCTGAGAAATATGCACTAAATGTAATATAACTAATAAAGCAGGTGTCCACAGCTGATTAGATATCGTTTTTCTAATGAATCTATTAGCTAGACTTCAGAACATTTACTTTACTCTGCAAGAGATTAAAATCCTCCTACTAAAACTGCAGATGAATACAAGTGTAAGTGCTTATTTTGCTCTATTACTTCTCTATATCATTTGAAACTCAAGAGTAAATCCTTTATTAAAATTTATTTTCCTAGATAATTTGTATTTAAGGAAATGCATTTTGGTTTTGAAGCTCTACAGTATACTTTTAAAGGAAAACTAAGCCTGAGATTATAACATCTTGGGGATTACTATAGAACTTTAAAATTTAATAATCATCATATTTGAATGAAAATACAAACTAAAATGTTATAACATTTTCTACTATTATTTTAAAGTCGCTTAACTATAAAAATTGGATTCTATTAATACTTCAAAAGTGTTTCCTAGACACTTTCCTCTCATAGTTGCTGCTACCCCATGACCTGGTCTATCATGAGCTGGCTCCCATCTGGAGTAGCTAGATCCCTACTTCTGAGCACTTTTATCTTATGAGAGGTCTTTCAACTCTATCATTGGTGCTGTTTTCCTCACTGAATTCCAGTTGCCTCTGTCAGGTGACTTGCACCAATGCAACACTTTGGATATTTCTATCTACCCATACTAGGCACCTCACAGAGTATGTACTCCTACAGTAATCTATAGAAACTGAGGTGATCAAAGCTGTCCCTAGGCACATCATGCTAATAGGATTTCATTCTACTTCCCCTACAAGAAACATTCACAAGGCAGTGATGGTACTAAGAAATCACAGAAACTTAAATTAAAGGCAAAGGATAGATCGAGCAGGAAAAGAAAAAAGCAACAGTGATCTGAAACCCTCTGAGAGTTCCCTCGGAGTATGGGATGGTGAACTACAAAATTTCACTTTCCCCATTTACAACAGCCACAAGGGAAAGCAGCACAGAAGTCTACCAAGCCTAATTATTAGTAAAAATAATAATTCATTAGGGAGATCCATTCTAACCATCTTCATAATCTCACAGACTTTAGACAACATGAAGTTGAGGATGTTTAATGAGTTCAAAGAAATAATGGTATAGAGGCAAGAAAGTATGAGGGCATAAATGATAAAAAAAAAATAATGAAAATAACACAAGTGAAGAATGAAAGAGGAAAAAATACACAAGAGGGAAAAAAACCCACAATGGAAGGTCTTGGTAGCAGAGTAACAGCAGCTCAGATAAAATCAATGAATTCCAAGAAGCTTCTGCACTTCAAAGGAAACATTGACTAGGATACAAAGGCCACCCACAGAATGGGAGAAACTATTCACCCAATATATATCAGATAAGGGGCTAATATAAAAATATACAAGGTACTGACAGAATATATCAAGAAAAAACATCTAACCCCATCAAAAATAGGGAGAAGAAATGAACAGACATTTCCTCAAAGAAGAAATACAGATGCCAGAAGAGATACATGAAAAAAATGCTCCACATGACTATCATGGCACCTATCAAAAGAAAAATAACAACTAGTTCTAATGTGGATATAGGGATAAAGGGACTCTCATTCACTTCTGTTGGGAATGCCATCTAGTCCAGCCTTTCTGATAAACAAGATGAATATTCCTCAAAAAACTGGAAATAGAGCTCCCATATAATCCATCAATACCACTCCTAGGGATATAACCTAGGAACACAAAACCACAATACAAAAATGCCCTCTGCAGTACATTGTTCATTGCTGCACTATTCACCCAGGTGCCCAACACACAAGAGATAAGTGGTGAAAGAAGCACAATAGAATGCTATGCTGCTGTTAGTAAAAATGAAGTCATGAAATTTGCCATGAAATTCATGGATGAATATGGAGACTATTATGCTGAGTGAAAGAGTCAAAGGGAGAGAGATGGGCATAAAATAATCTCACTCATTTGTAGTATTTAAGACAAATAAAAGGGGCAGGAAATAGCACAATGGTAGGGTGTTTACCTTGCAAGCAGCCAATCTAAGACCAACAGTGGTTCAAATCTGGCATCCCATGTCATCCCCCAAGTCTATCAGGAGTGATTTCTGAGCACAGAGCCAGGAGTAACTCCTGAATACTTCTAGGTGCGACCCAAAACACAAAAAAACTAACAAAAAGACAAATGTAAGACAATATGTTAATAATAACTAAAGGCAATTAGAGAAGTGTGACAGAAGGACCAGTCCATGTTATGAAGCTTACCACAAAGAGCAGTGAGCACAGTTAGAGAAATAACTGCACTAACAACTACCATAAAAATGATATGAGAGAAATAGAAGGCCTGTCCTGAAGACAGCAGAGGTTAGGGGATAGGGAAATGGGGACATTAGGAAAGTTACACTGGTGAAGGTTGGTATACATTTGATGACTACACTCTATGATTATTCTTGCAACCCTGTGCTTAAAGAAATTATACATATACAAAAGAGAATTTGGGATTAAGGGAATGGATCAAACTTAACAGTGAAATACAGACTTGAACAACAGGTTAAAATAAAAAAGAAGGAAAAGGAAGTCCTGTGGCTTGGCTGGTCAAAGCACGTGTCTAGTTAACAGGAGATCCTGGGTTTGAATCCCTGCAGGACCTTCCTTGTTGAGTTTGGGGTGCCAGAGCAGTGGTGTAAGCAGTAGGGCATTTGCTTTGCATGTGCTAACCTAAAACGGACCACAGTTCGATCCCTTAGCTAGCATCCCATATGGTCCCCCAAGCCAGGAATGGTTTCTGAGTGCATAGCCAGGAGTAAGTCCTGAGCTTCACTGGGTGTGCCCCAAAAAGCTAAAAAAAAAGAATGAAAAGAAAACAGGAGGAAATCACAATTAAGGAACAGAGAATATAGTCAATGCAAGAAGAATAAAATAAGAATGATCAGAGTACATGAAAAAACTGGAAGGGGCTTTATATGAGGAACCAGTAGATAGATCTTAAATCTTATAGAATTTTCTACATTTGAAGAGTGCATACATTCAGTGTGAAGTGGTCTGAAAGATCTCAGTCAAAAGTATTTAACATAAGTAGAAAAAATGCTTTATAATAAAATCTATTCACTACTTACAAATGAAATAAGACACAAGAAAAGAAAACACACCCCAAAATAATGATTGAATAATAATCTCAAATAATGATTGAAAGGATTGACATTTTCAAAATGACAATGCAACCCATAGCATTATGCACAGTCAATATAGTTTCTATAAAATTACCCCATAAAGTTTTTTAAAGACATAGACAACATGGTGTTAAAGTTTATATACAATGATAGAATCACCCAAATAGACACAGAACTACTGGGGGGGGGGGAAGACTAGAATCTTTATTCTCTCAACTTTAGTCATACTATAAATTTATAATATAAAAATATTGTGGTACTTGAATAAAGTAACTTTCAAACCATAGGAATAGAATTGACATCAAGAAACAGATGGCTAGGCATGTAGTCAAGTAATAATTGGCAAGAAGCCCTGTTCATAATATAAAGTAAAAGAAAACTCTAAAAAAATAAAGTTGTAAGAAAACTAGATTATCTAACAAAGGGGGGGGGGTCCTGCCACCAATTCCAAGTTCCGTACTGAATAAGACAGCCTAACCCTAGGCTGCACTCCTCCTTTGTGGATGATTCCCAGGAACGGAGGCATCACAAGACTGAATGATGAATGATGTCTTGAATAGAGAATGCTGGACCACCTTAGAAACACTCTAGAGAAAACAAAAGTACCTGATAATGAGAGAGAAGTAAAATGCTTACCTTAGAGAATGGCAGGGAGGGTAACTGGGAGGGAAACTTGTGACACTGGTGGTACAAAATTTGCATGTACTGCAAACCAAAGTATCTAAAAGGAAAACAAAGGAAGAGAGAAAGAGAAAGAAGACAATTGTATGCTCCAGAGACAGGAACGAGAGAAGGTATAGGCAGGTTGAAAGGGAAACTGGGGACATTGGTGGAAGGAAATGTGCACTGGTGAAGGTTAGTGTACAATTTATGACTGTAACTCAGTCATAATAACTATATTATCTATGAAAAAATATCATGAACAACCTTGTAGCATGGTGCTTTAATACAATTAAAAAAGTATGTGATAAGAAAGAAAAAGACAGGCATCCTTTTCTAGTCTCGGAAGTCTTGGAAACAACCTGGAAATGGTTCTTATCTGCAGAATAAAAAGCCAAAACCAGCTTTACCAAAGCAAAGGGTGTATATATTACTTTTTATCCTTGTACTTTATAAAGCTATCTTATAAATTTGTCTGCTAATAATCATACAATTATTTGAGCAATGACTGTATTTTTATATAGTCAATTGTTAAAGATATATCTGCTTTTAGATATATTGCATGATTTTGATAATTAAAGCAAAAAAACTTTCTGTGCACATCAAAGATAAAGAAACAAAATATATCATTTATGTATACATTCATTTTATATTCTGCTACGTTCACACACAAATATGTATGAATCTTGACATTTGTGACAATAAGGATAAATTTAGAAGTCCATATTTTGAGGCCTGAGAGAGAGTATGGAGGTAGGGTGTTTGCCTGGCATGCAGATGGATGATGGTTCGAATCCTGGCATCCCATATGGTCCTTCGAGCCTGCCAGGAGTAATTTCTGAGCTTAGAGCCAGGAGTAACACTTGTGACTCAAAAAAAAAAAAAACAAAAACAAAAAAAAAAAAACAGGGAGTGACTCAAAAACAAAAAAAAAAAAAGAAGTCCATATTTGAGCATATCTTTATGGTACAAAGAAGAATTAAATATGTGGTGATTATTTTGAGTTCCGAAATTTAATAAGACATTCTGATTTACACCTTTAATTACTTCTGATGATATTGATATGTATATAGTTTTTAGATCTATATGTGAAAATATCATTATTAAAATCTGTAATTTTTGGGAAAGGAGAAACACATCTGGATATGCTCAAGGCTTATTCTTGACTCATTCAAAATATGTTTATGTAATTATTGATTATAAAGACCTTACAAGGTAAGCTGATGTGGAGATTATGTGCAAATTTTGCTATACAGATGGTAAATCACTTCTAGATAATCAAAAGAAAATATTTATTCGAGACCCTTGAGTATCCCTCTGGTCTGGAGCTCCAGTCCTACCAGCAGGTGGCCACTCCCGGATTGCACGGTAAGAATATGTATAAGAGTAAGAACAAGTATTCAAATTACTTGAAGGTTTGGAGACTTAGAGAACCTGATCATTGAGTTTGGAGGTGTGTAGTGAACAAATATCAGAAGAAATATTGCAGAAATGATGAGAAGAAAGCACATGCATAAATCCACGCAATTTTTACCCACAAGATGTGTTACTCTAATGATAATCTTTGGGGAAGTACCCAATAAGTATCATATACTTGAGTGAGAATTTTCTTTACAGCTCAACCTGTTTGAAACAAGCCCTTTAATATGCTTCACTTAGCATGAGTTCAGAGAGATTTCATTGCAAAGGAAACATCAGGAAGTCAGCATGCAGAAGAGACCATTATCAAAGTGCAGTAAGTGTGGAAAAGTCTTTACTCAGAAATCATCTCTTACCCAGCACTATCGGATTCACACAGGGGAGAAACCCTATCTATGCAGTGAATGTGGATCTGGTTTTCGTAAACAGTCAAATCTTACTCAACATCTGAGGTATCATACAGGAGAGAGACCTTATCACTGTAATGTTTGTGAGAAAGCTTTCCAGACAAAAGCCATCCTTGTCCAGCAACCTGAGAATTTACACAGGAGAGAAACCTTTTAAGTGCAAAGAATGTGGCAAAGCTTTTTGTCAGAACCCATCCTTAACTAAACACTTGCGAATTCATACTGGAGAGAAGCCATACAAATGCACAGAATGTGGGGAAGGCCTTCAGCCAAAGCATATGCCTAACTCATCATCAGTGAAGTCACTCTGGAGATAAACCTTATAAGTGTAATGAATGTGGGAAAACCTTTAATCAAAGTGCATGTCTCGCACAGCATCAGAGAATACACTCTGGAGAGAAGCCCTGCACTTGTACTGAATGTGGCAAAGCCTTCACTCAGAACTCTTCCCTAGTTGACCATGAAAGAACTCACACCGGGGAGAAACTTTACAAATGTAGTGAGTGTGAAAAGACTTTTCGCAAGCATGCGCACCTTAGTGAACATTACAGGATTCATAGTGGAGAAAAACCTTATGATTGTGTGAAATGTGGGAAATCCTTTAGACACAGTTCAGCACTTCTTCGGCATCAAAAACTTCATGCTAGAAGATGGTATGAGATATAACCAGTGCCGTTTCTCCCCAAAATCTTAGGACTTTAAAATTTAATGTTCAGCCAGGATGAATCTATGTTGGGCAAAAGTTAAAGTGTCCCAAAGTTGAGAAAACAATACTTAAAAGGTGTTTAAGATTTAGTATGGGGTTAAGACACTTGCCTGAAGTGGCTGACCCTGGCTTGATCCCTTACACCAAATATGGTCACCATATGTGATGTCAGCCTTATGCACAAAGACAGGAATAAGCCTTGTACACTGGGTATGCTCTCTACCTCTTTAGCCCCCCCCCCCCCCCGCCAAAAAAAGGAAAAGAAACTTCAGAAGTAAAAAACTGAGCTTGATGCTTTGTTACTGAATGGTATGAGGTCTTTCCATCAATTTTCTCTATCTTATACTTCAACAAGAATAATGAAGATACTAAACTGGAGTTGTCTTGAAAATAAGTCATAGATAATAACTTCCAGGAACTGGCTTTTGAAGCAATGTTCCAAAAGTTTATATATGTCTACTTAAAACAAATTATAGGGGCTGGAGAGACAACACAGCGGTAGGGTGTTTGCCTTGCATGTGGCTGACCTGGAAGGGCCCGGTTCAATTCCTGGCATTCCATATGGGCCCTCAGCCTGCCAGTGGTGATTTCTGGGTGCAAAGCCAGGAGTAACTCCTGAGCGCTGCTGGGTGTGGTCCCCAAAAAACGATCAACCAACCAATAAATAAAGTTCAAAAAAAATATGGGATGGAGTGATAGCGCAGCAGTAGGTCATTTGCCTTGCACAAGGCTGACCCAGGACGAACCTCAGTTAGACCCTCAGCATCCCATATGGTCCCCCAAGCCAGGAGTCATTTCTGAGTGCATAGCCAGGAGCAACCCCTGAGCGTCACCTGGTGAGGCTCCAAACCAAACAAAAATTATAGCATTAGTTTTTCCTAAATTATGTACATTTTTTCATTTTTTGGTTTTTGGGCCACACACAGTGACGCTCAGGAATTAGTTACTCCTGGCTATGGCTCTGTGTTCAGAAAGCGCTCTTGGCTAGGGGAACCATATGGGATGCCAGGATTTGAACCACTGTTTGTCCTGGATCGGCTGCATGTATGGCAAACACCCTACAGCTGTGCTATTGGTCTGGCCCCATAATGTACTTCTTTCTTAAGAGTGGTTTTGATTGGTGGTTTTTTATATAATCTACAGATGATATATGTGTGCATATGAATCTGTATAAAGATATATAGGAGGGGGCGGAGAGGTGGCGCTAGAGGTAAGGTGTCTGCCTTGCAAGTGCTATCGTAGGACCGACCGCGGTTCGATCCTCCGGCATCCCATATGGTCCCCCCAAGCCAGGAGCGATTTCTGAGCATATAGCCAGGAGTAACCCCTGAGCGTCAAACAGGTGTGGCCTAAAAACCAACCAAACAAACAAAAAGATATATAGGAGGGGCCGGAGTGGTGGTGCAAGCGGTAGGGCGTTTGCCTTGTATGTGCTAACCTAGGAGCGACCTGGTTCGATCCTCCAAGCCAGGAGCGATTTCTGAACGCTGAGTGTCACCAGCGTGGCCCAAATCCAAAAAACAAACAAACAACAAGATATATAGGCTTTGCACCAAACTAGAGGTGCTCAGAGCTTCTGCATTCAGTGATCACTCTTACTAGGCTCAGGGACCATATGGAGTGCCAGTGATTGAACCTGTGTTGGCTGAGTACAAGACAAACACCCTACTTGCTATACTATTTTGGTCCAGCCCTCTATATTTTGCTTGTCTGGGCCCCACAACCTGTGGTGCTCAGGGGTTACTCCTGGCAGGCTCTAGAGACCTTATGGGATGCAGGAGATCAAACCTGGGTCCACAACGTGCAAGGCAAACACCCTACCTGCTGTGTTATTATTGCTCCAGGACCCTAATATTTTCAATACATTATACAATACAAGTGAGCTCTTTAATGAAGCTGGGGCACCTAATACTAAATACATCCCTAGAAAAATAAAGAAATTTTCCATATTTTAGGGTTAAGGAAAAATGAAATGTTTAACTTACTGTATTTGCTGGCGTATAAGACGACCCCCTAATTTTGCAGTTAAAACATAGGTTTAGATATATATTTGCGGTATCAGACATAACGTTCCTGTGCTGCATGTGTTCCTGTGCTCATGCACCACAGTGATCCAATCACAACAAGCAAAAGTTCAAAGGTTCTGCTGTAATAGACTTCCTCTCTGACTCTGGCCAATCTGAGCAGGCTTTTGACAGTGTAGATTTGGGTCCAGAACATTGTTTAATTTGCATGCATAAAAAGCCTGCTTGGATTGGCTGAGTAAGAGAGGTGGTCCGAGCAGCCTTGCAATGATTGGTGCAGGATCGAGTTGGAAAATTTTTTTTGTGGCACTATTCAGACAATTTTCGTTTAGCGGCATATTGAAACATTTTTCAGGATGTACTCGGTGTATAAGACGACCCCGATTTTCGGTTGACAATTTTTTTTTTGTTTCAAAAGTCGTCTTATACACCGGCAAATACGGTAGTCAAACTGGTAATGTCAGTATTGTCAATCAGATACTGGTTTTACACACATGGTTAAATTACTGAAACTTCATTAAAGTGTGAAATCATGTCATTATGAAAACTTTTAAAATTAAAATGTTTATTCATAAAAAAAGAAAATACTTATTCTTTCTTTAAATTATATAAAATAGTAAATAATTAACCAGAAAATTATTAATTAATTAAATAAAATATATAAAAACTTTGTTCTTTGTTGTTTTAGAACTATAGCTGTTAGTCTCAGATGTTCATGCTGACTCTGCTAAGAATTACTCCTAGCTGTACTCCAGGACTGCATGATATCTTGGAAGCACACTGAGACTTCTGTGTGATGTGTTTGATTAGCCCATTGAGCTACATCTTAGCTTCAATTAGAGAATATTTCATATACTACTCTAATAAATATTAGTTTGGTGATTAAAAGCACATGTAGTTGGAGACATATTACAGGCATTAAGAATCTTATCTTGCATGGGGTCTATTCAAGTTTGATCTCTGACACTACTTTTAGACTTTGAAGTATGAAAAGAGTAATTTCTGAGCACAGAGGCAGAAGTAAACAAGTGAGAATACTGGGGCATGACAAAATAAAATAATAAACAAGTAATGACACATGTAAAACATTTTAGAAAAGTATTTAAGCTATATATGTATAATCTTATAAGTAAAATATATATATCATATTCTATTTGTATTAAATGGGGCTTCCAGAATTACCCCTTATTGTAACAGTTAATTTTTTTTGTTGTTTTGGTTTTTGGGTCACACCTGGCGGCTTACTCCTGGTTTTGCTCTCAGAAAACACCCCTGGCAGGCATGGAGCACCATATAGATTGCCGGGAATTCAACCACCATCCATCCTGTGTTGGCCACATGCAAGGCAAACACCCTACCACTGTGCTGTCTCTCCAGCCCTGTGTCAGTTAATTTTGTCAGTGAAATAGTATAATTTAATCTCTCATATATTACTCTTGTTTTTCCTTACTTAAATATTGTTTGAATTATGAGGGTATATATTAGGATATTGTAATAATATTGCATAAATATTGCTTAGTGCTTTATTTGGCAAAATATGAACTGTTATATGTCATCATACTATTTTTATTGCTTTGTTACATTTTATGGCAAGAAAATATCCATGTACATGGAAAGATTAATTGGATATTGGATTACTATACAAAAATTGCTTTCCTGGCATTAGTAACAGTATCCCTCACTTTCTTTACTTAATAAGCTGTTCAAATGTCAGAGCAAGTATTATCTATAACTATCCTTAAATTAGGTACCCCCAAAGCACATAATTATTATGTTTACTTCTTTCAATTTAGGACATTTAAAAAATTACATATTAATGTAAATTATGTTCTTATAAAGTTGTGATTTTCACAAGTGCTGATATATGGTAATATTAATGAATAATTTTCATGATAATAATGATATTCATAAAGATTAAGTTTGTCTTTACATAAATTTTGCTAAATTTATTATTTTAAATTTTCTTGTTCTTTATTTACACAAAAAGAATATCAGTGAATATGAAACTGGCATATGCATTTTTGTAATTTTTTATATCTTTATTTAAGCACCATGATTACAAACATATTTGTAGTAGGGCTTCAATTATAGAAGAATCCCTTCACGAGTGCAAATTCTCACTCCAATGCCTCTTCTCCCTCTTCCCTGCCCCCTGCCTGTATTCCAGACAGGCATTCTACATCTCTCACTCATCAACATTGTCATGGTAGTTCTTAGTGTAGTCATTTCTCTAACAGCATTCACCACTCTTTGTGGTGAGCTTGTCCTTCCAGCCCTCATCTCTATTGTCTCTGGGCATTATTACAATAATATCTTTGTTTTTCTTTTTTTTTAATATATTTTTTTTATTTTGGGGGGCACACCTGGTGACACTCAGGGGTTTCTCCTGGCTATGAGCTCAGAAATCGCTCCTGATTTGAAGGACCATATCGGACACCAGGGGATCGAACAATGGTCCATCCTAGCCTAGTGACTGCAAGGTAGATACCATACTACTTCACATCACAACTCTGGCCCCATTTCTTTCTTTCTTTCTTTCTTTTTCTTTCTTTCTTTCTTTCTTTCTTTCTTTCTTTCTTTCTTTCTTTCTTTCTTTCTTTCTTTCTTTCTTTCTTTCTTTCTTTCTTTCTTTCTTTCTTTCTTTCTTTCTTTCTTTCTTTCTTTCTTTCTTTCTTTCTCTCTCTCTCTCTTTCTTTCTTCTTTCTTTCTTTCTTTCTTTCTTTCTTTCTTTCTTTCTTTCTTTCTTTCTTTCTTTCTTTCTTTCTTTCTTTCTTTCTTTCTTCTCTTTCTTTCTCTCTTTCTCTCTTTTCTCTCTTTCTCTCTTTCTCTCTTTCTCTCTTTCTCTCTTTCTCTCTTTCTCTCTTTCTCTCTTTCTCTCTTTCTCTCTTTCTTTCTTTCTTTCTTTCTTTCTTTCTTTCTTTCTTTCTTTCTTTCTTTCTTTCTTTCTTTCTTTCTTTCTTTCTTTCTTTCTTTCTTTCTTTCTTTCTTTCTTTCTTTCTTTCTTTCTTTCTTTCTTTCTTTCTTTCTTTCTTTCTTTCTTTCTTTCTTTCTTTCTTTCTTTCTTTCTTTCTTTCTTTCTTTCTTTCTTTCTTTCTTTCTTTCTTTCTTTCTTTCTTTCTTTCTTTCTTTCTTTCTTTCTCTTTCTTCTTTCTTTCTTTCTCTTTCTTCTTTCTTTCTTTCTCTTTCTTTCTTCCAGGATCTCATGTTTCATGGCATTAGAGCAGGGGTCTCAAACTCAATTTACCTGGGGGTCACAGAAGGCAAAGTCGGAGTGAGGCAGGGCCACATAAGGGATTTTGCTTACCGAATATTCGCAATAAAAATCGCATTAGTAAGAAAAAAAAATCGCAAACAATCGCATTAAACATTTGCATACCCCTAACGGAACTGCTCGGGGTATGCGAATGTTTAATGTGATTTTTTTCTTACTAATGCGATTTTTATTGCGATTATTCGAAAAGCGAATAATCACAAATACTGCGATATATGCAGGCCAGCCGTGGGCCACAAAATGTTGTACGGAAAGCCGCAAATGGTCCACGGGCCGCGAGTTTGATACCACTGGCATAGAGTTTCTCAAAGTAGTCTCTGATTACCCTTTAGAATTTCTGTATTATCTGTAGTGATCTCCCCTTTTTTATTTCTAATCCACTTTATTAAGTTTCTCTCTCACTTTGTGAGTTTTGCTGTAGTTTATCAATATTGTTTATATTTTTAAAGAAATAACTTTTGCTCTAGTTGATCTTTCAGATTGTTTGTTGGGTTTCCACTTCATTAATTTCTGCTCTAAGCTTTGTTGTTTCCTTCTTCATACTTATTTTGGGTTCATTTTGTTGATCATTTCTAATTTTATAAACGTTGTCATTAAGCTATTTATGTAGGCCTCTTCTTTCTACCTGATGTGTACTTGCAACTTTGACTGAGTCTTTGTTCTGACTATTCAGATGTGATTCTTGTAGGCAGCAGTATGTTGGATTCAGTTTTTTTAATCCATTTTGTCAATCTGTGTCTCTAAACTGGTGCATTTGGCCCATTGATGTTGAGAGAGATAATTTAGATTTATCTAATTGGGATTTAGAGCATTCTTTGTGTAGAAGTTCGTTGTGTCTGTTGTTTATCTTGCCTTAAGATAGGCCTTTTGGTTTTTCTTTTAAGGCTGGTTTTGAGTCTGTAAAGTTTCCGAGTTGCTGTTTATCCATGAAGCTATGTATACCTTCTTCAAACCTGAAAGTGAGTCTGGCTGTATACAGTATGCTAGGTGAAGCATTCATTTTATTGAGTTTTGTCACTATATTTCACCACTGCTTTCTGGTCTTGAGGGTTTCTTGTGACAGGTCTGCTGTAAATATTAAGGCTGCCTTATTGAATGTAATTTTTCTTTTCGAATTTGCTGCTTTCAGTATTCATTTTTTTTTGTTTGTTTTGTTTTGTATTTTGGGCCACACTCAGTGACGCTCAGGAGTTACTCCTAGATATGCACTCAGGAATCATTCCTGGTTTGGGGGACCATATAGGATGCCAGGGATCAAACTGAGGTTTGTCCTGGGTCAGCCGTATGCAGGGCAATAGCCGTACCACTGCACTATTGCTCTAGTCCTGCTTTCAGTATTCTTTCCCTATCTGTGGGATTTGTCATTGTGTCTAGGATTCGGGGGTTTGGGGATTTTGATGACTAGTGTTTTGGGGTTCTTTTCTTCAGGTCTCTTTTAGCTTGTATTCTTTGGAATGTTGGATTTGATTTCATGCAGTCTGTAGCTCTGGAAGTTTCTCTGTAATGATGTCCTTGACTATTGATTATTCCTGGGGATTTTCTTCCGGGGTCTTTGGGTCTGCAATGATTGTTTCTGTTGAGTTTATCCAAGACTTTTATTTTCATCTGTTCACATTCTTTGAGCAATTTTTCTATTGTATGATTATTTTTAAGGTTCTTTTCCAATCTCTCCTGCATATGGAGTTGTTATGAATCTCATCTTCCAATTCATTGATATCCTCAGCTTCTGTTATTCTGTTGGAGAGTCTCTCCACTGAGGTTTTTATTTCATCAACCAAGTTTTTCAGTCCTGTTATTTCAGTTTGGAGTTTTCTGTTTACTATCTTTGTGGTCTGTTCAGCTCGATCTATTCTTTCTTTGAGTTCTCTAAAAATTTCCCATATTTTAACTCTAAACTTCTTATCTGAGTGGCTAAATATGTGGTTGGTACTTTTCAAGTGATTAGAGCTGCCATCTTTATTCTCTATGCATTGTGTTGTCTTACTTTGTTTCCTCATTAGCCTAGGCATTTTTTAATGAATTAGTAATATACTTGCATCTATATCCTACATAGTATTTTCTCCCTTCTACAGGATGTTTTTCTACATTTGTGCAGCTGTTATTTAGATTACTTTAATTAATTTTATGTGATTGCAATGTTTGCTTTATTTTTCATGTTTCTCTATTTTTTTTGGTTTATCACTTGGTCAAAAAAAAAGATAAAACCTTGAAAAATTCTGGTATATGAATATAACTAGAAGGTTTCTTATTGAGCAGTCAGAAGGAAAGGAATATAGAATTTTCATTCATTAGAAAGGATATATAGAAGTGAGTTTACCAGCTGAAAGTAGATAAAAGGAAACTTTGGGACACTGGTTGAGGAAAGTTGACATGCTGATGATAGACACAGTTTGATCCATGTCATTTCAACTTTATCATTAACAGTATTTTAATTAACAATCACAATAAAAATGGGGAGGGACAAATGCTGAATTGGAATTGAGTTGGAATTTTCTTTCCCACAACTTTAAATAGTACTAAGTTGAAAAAGAATCACAATAATTAATTGTGATTTGTATGGCTGTTTAGGCATTGTATAGTGAAAATAAGAAATATCAGGAGTTAGAGTGATGGCGCAGTGGTAGGGCATTTGCCTTGCACGCAGCTGACCCAGGACGGACAATGGTTAAATCTCCAGGCATCCCATATGATCCACCAAGCGAGTAGCTATATCTGAGCACATAGCCAGGAGTAACCTCCGAGTGTCACCAGGTGTGCTGTCCCACCAAAAAACAAAAACAAAAACAAAAAGAAATATTATGGATTACTAGTAGAATTGTTGAGAAACTGAATGAGACTGCATGCCATTCATGCATATAAGGAAGATGATAGGTATAAGAGATTAAAATATTTGTCTTAGATATATTTAGTTTGGAAATTTTATATCTCTGTTTCATAATAAACATGTTATTTAAGAGAATAGATAAGGAATAAACATTTACTTACAATTACCATCATCAGGTAAATATTATTTTAAATCTATGGGACTGGAATAGCATTGGGGGAGATAGTAAAAGGAAATTATCCTGGGAAATTATTTGAAGATAAATCAATGTAAATTAAGTAAATGATTCTCAGAAGTAGTTAATAGGGAAAATATTACAAATATCTTGAGGATTGTGTAATTACAGATATTTGGAGTCAAACAAAGTACTGACAGAGTTAACTATAAATTTAAACTATCAAAATAACTATTTTCATAACAGGACAATTTTATTTGAATCAAAAGTAAAAATAGCAACTGACAAATACTTTACAAAGCAGATAATTTGTGTTTTTAAAATGGCAGTTCTTCTAAAAACACTCTAAAATTGAAAGGACTACTTTTAAAATGACTTTTCTTAGAGACATAGATCAAATACTGTTGAAATTTACATGAATTAATAAAAATTCCTGAATAGAGTCAATGCAATCTTGGGGAAAAAATAGACTGAAAGCCTCTGTTACTATAGTTTTAAATTTTACAAAAATATACAGTAACCTGAAAAATGTAGTACTAGAAAGAAGACTTATTTTAAGACCAATGTAAAACAATCAAGATAGAGTCAGATACTCAATTATTAGCATAGCTAATCTTTGACAAAGAAGCAAACAGTATTAATTGGAGCAAGGAAATCACATTGAACAAATGGTGATAGAAAAGCTATCCAGTCACCCATAAGAAATTGATTCCCTGAATTATAATGAGGGCATATAAACATAAGCCTTCATGCCATTGACTCTAGAGGCTTTTCAGTGAACAAAGCCATTAACCCAGCAGTCAGAGTCAAAGGTAAACACATGAGACTACATTAAATCAAGAAGCTTCTGTACCACAAAATAAAAAATGACTAGATAGGAAACATTGCCCACTGCACAAATTGAGAGGTCATGTTGCTTACCATACATATGATAAGGGAAATATCCAAAGAATATGAAGCCTTTGCTAACCTTAACAAATTAACAAACAAATGTGTTGGTAGTAACCAAAGAAATAAAGGGGTTCAGGGTTGCATTTTAGTAATGGGTCAAATAAGGCAAAGAATGTTTTGCTGTGCTTTGTCACTGCATAACAAAACACTATTATTGCAGTTGACATACTTTCTTACCCTTAGATTTTGACATGCCCCTTTTTCATAGTTTAGGACCTACAACAATTTCTGCTAAGTTTGCATGGTGTTAAAAGAACTTGAGATTGAGGATAAAGTTGCACTTATGTGCATGCTTAAAAGAGCTCAGTCTCTGACTTATTCATTTCCATATCTTCCCTGCATGAACAATTTAGAACAGTGATGTAATCATATACTACATAATTAAGAAAAATTGGTGCCTGGGTGCAGCAATTGCCTGAGCTATCCTGCCATAATTATATCTGTGTTCTTCTTTTGCAGCTTCTTCCTACAAAAACATAAGAATTAGGGAGAAATGATGAACAGATATTTTTTATTGTAAGAATTTATTCAAGAGACAAAATTGATTAACATATTGAGGTAAACTGACATAACATAATATAGTAACATAACATAACATATAATTAATATAATATAATAATACATGTAAGTCAAAGAACATTTCTAAATAAAACACAATTTTTTATCATAATGACTTACACATCTTTCACAGTAGTATTTTAGGTACATATTAACATTGAATCAGGGGAATTTCCATCACCCCCAGTGTTGTCCTCCCTTCATCCCTGTTCCCAAGCATATATCTCTTTCTTCCTCCTTTATCCCCCAGAATGATAGTTTAACTCAAAGCATATATGTTAACACTAATGTAAACCATTTTTTTTGCAGTTCCAGATATTTTTACTAGTGGTTTCTTAAAGGTTTAGAGTCAAAGGAGCACTGTATAAACAATGTTAGAGTAACAATTATCGTTTGCATGGGCCCACCAAAGTATGGGGGTCATTGAAAGGAAAAACTTTGGCCTAAGTACAAGGAGACCCTACCCCTGAAGTTTCCTGACATAAGACCATTTCTAGGCTCCAGGCAAACTAGTTTGTCCAATCCTGGTCATTGTCTGTAGTGCCCATACAGTTATATTTTTCACAATCTCTGTTTTTGGTATCCTGTTTCTGTATTGAAGGTCCTGGAATCTGTATATCCTACATTGAAGTCAGGATGGTGCGGAGCGGCGTCTAATTTCAACTCACAATTAAAGGGCAATGCAGAAAGCCCTGTCCAGTATGCAGGTCATGATGAACAGATATTTACTTAAATAAAGAATATGTAGATAATGCTTAACCAGGATTAACTCCCCAGAATAGGAAAAGAAAAAAAGGAAGTAAAGAAAGAAAGAATGAAAGAAAGAAAGAAAAAGAAAGAAAAGAAGAAAAAGAAAGAAAAAAGAAGGAAGGAAGGAAACAGAACAAAGGAAGGAAGGAAGAAGAAAGAAGAAAAGAAAAGACAATCTGGGGCCGGAGAGATAGCATGGAAGTAAGGTGTTTGCCTTGCATGCAGAAGGTCCGTGGTTCAAATTCCTGCATCCCATATGGTTCCCCGAGCCTGCCAGGAGAGATTTCTGAGCTTAGAGGCAGGAGTAACCCCTGAGCGCTGCCGGGTGTGACCCAAAAACAAAAACAAACAAAAAACAATCTGACTAAATTTTAGGTATCACTAAAGAGCTTTATGAGCCATAAAGGCATTCTCCCTCATATCTTCCTTCTTCAGGAAGTCATGGCAGCTCATAGGGCAGTATCTGCCCCTAAAAGTCATGCTATTAGTAATAGTTTTTTAAATCTCTAAAGAACTTTATTTGATTAATGCAGTCCTTCCTAAAAGAACACATCAATTGCAGGGCCAGAGAGATGGCACTAGAGGTAAGGCATCTGCCTTGCAAGTGCTAGCCTAGGATAAACTGCGGTTCAATCACCTGGCATCCCAAATGGTCCCCCACCCCAAGCCAGGAGCGATTTTTGAGTGCATAACCTGGAGTAACCCCTGAGCATCGAATGAGTGTGGCCCCCAATCACCTCCCACCAAAAAAGAACACATCAATTTAACAGAATGGACAGCTAACAAAACAAGCTTACTAAACGTTCTGCCATTTTATCAGTGACTTCATTGGATATACAGGAATTTTCACACAAAAGAGAACACTTTAAGGGTAATATCAAAATAATGAATAATCTAATTTATAGCTGTATTATTTTATTCAGTTTAAGAAACTTATCTTAGACAGAGTGATAGTACTGTGGTAGAGAACTTGTCTTGTAATAGGTTGACCAAAAGTTGTTCACTAGCACCACAAATGGTAGCTGAGTACTACAGGCATGATGCTTGAAATAAAAAAAAAAGCTGTGGACTCTGAGCACCACAAGTTGTGGCAAAAAATTAAGGCTCTTATTTGTATGTATAGTATTTTCCCATGTTAATGTGCCTATGCAAAAAAGGAGCAATGCCACATGGTATTATTGGTGCATATATGGGGCCATAGGAACAAGTCCAACTGATTCCCATGATATGGTTCAATCATAAGCATTAAACTGGGGGACTCTTTCACCAAAATTCCTTGTTAAACAGCTCATAAAGAGAAGATAAAAAGTGGTTATAATCGTCACTGTATAAGACAATATTTAGTAAGAATTATAGCTGTCAGAGAAAAAACACAAAATATTCTAAAGAAGTACGTGTCCATTTTATGTATCTTGAAACAGTTTGGGGTTGTTGCACACAATGCACGGCTTTGTTCTGTGATTAGGATTGTATACTACTGAAGTTAAAAAGAGTAATGTAGTAATTACGTTTGGGAGGGTTAGAGAGTTAAGGAGTAAAAAAGAGCTTTGTAGGGGTGTGTGAAAGGGCAGAATAAAAAATGAATATTCTGGATACGCAAAACATAACATAAGGATAAGGAATACTCTTAATGCTTAAAGTGTGCGTGGGGGCACGAGCCCCCGCGCGATTCTGTAGTTTTTGGATGCATAGGGAGGAATTTCTCACCCCCATCCCCCCAGGTCCCGATTAACCAAGCGTGGCCCTGAAGACCAGCCTGATGTGGGGGGATCTTGGTCCCCTGGACTAAGTGGTCAGCCCAGGGGACCTGTGGCTAGCTGTCCTGTCCAGAGCCCCCAACATACCAGTCAAAGACACCCAGAAATCCTGGCATGTGGAGTGTTCTGAGCCCAGCCCTGCCTCTGTAATTTTTGGATAATAGAGATTGGAACACACAAATCTTGAAGTGCAAAGGGACCTTACACCCTGAACATTGACATAACGACCTGGCACAAACCTCAGAAGAGAGGGCATTTTCCATTCACCCCTGAACCAGGGAAGCCATCCACGAAACATCCAAGCTTGTCTATAACATCACCTGGAAGTAATCCTCTACCACGGAAGACCCTACACTGCTCAGACATCAACCTGCTCAAAAGAGACTTCCCTTAACACTGAGAAGACTTATCAACAACAACGACCTGCTTACAGGACAGGGCTCCCTGCATTGCCCTTTGATTGTGAGGTGAAAGGAGAGGACACTCCACATCCTGACTTCAATGTAGGATATGCAGATTCCATGATCTTTAATACAGAAACATGATACCAACAACAGAGACTGTGTGAAAAATAAAAGTGTGTTGGCACTACAGACAATGTCTTGAATTGGACGATCTAGCTTGCCTGGAGCCTAGAGTTGGTCTTGTGCGAGGAAACTTCAGGGGTCGGGTCTCTTTGTACTTAGGCCAAGGTTATTCCTTTCCATGTCCCTCATATTTTGGTGGGCCTATGCAAACAACAATTGCCACTCTAACACCATTTTTACTGTGCTCCTTTGATTCTAATCCTTAAAAAGAACCCACTTAAAATTTGAGATTGATTAACTTAAGCTAACATGCATGTACATGGATATGTAGAAAAATACTATGCCTGTAATGTTTAAGGAGTTACGTAAGTTTTATGGCTTTAGATTGTCTTGTGTGCTGTTAAGAAATATTATAATGTGTTACAATCTGGGGACTTGAGGGACAAAGTAATTGTACATGGATTCTGTCTTATTTATCTTAATGTTCTTTGGCTGAAATTTCAAAGTTAAGATATCAGCAAGGGGACTTCTGAGAATTATGTTATGGGTGATTGTCCTTCCACTTGTCCTCTTTCTTTGCATCTTTGTTCTCATAATTAAAAATAAAAAATTAAAAAAAAAGAATCCAGTGTAAATGGTTATGATAGGCCACACACGTGGCGGACTGGGATGAATAAAGCTGATATCTCCCACAAAAAAAATTAAGGCAAAACAAAAAAGTTAAATGATTTTATTTTTGATAGAATTAAACTAATTTTGAGGGGCCAGAGAGATAGCATGGAGGTAAGGCGTTTGCCTTTCATGCAGGAGGTCATTGGTTCGAATCCCGGCGCCCCATATGGTCCCCTGTGCCTGCCAGGAGCAATTTCTGAGCCTGGAGCCAGAAATAACCCCTGAGCACAGCCAGGTGTGACAAAAAAAAAAAAAAAACTAATTTTGAAATTCTTTTTATCTCTCTAAATGTATTTACATTTTAGCATTGTATAGCTGTTAAAATGATGAATTGTTGAAATTAAAATTATTTTATTTTATTTAATAATAATTTCACTTGCATAATAATAGAATTTCTTTGTATTTATTATTTCATGGAAACTAAAAAGAACATAAAATATTTGGTTTGATTTTCTTTCATTTAAGTAATAAAACTGATGAGAAGTTTGGTTTATTTTTATAGAATATGAAGTCCTAGAAAAATAATGCTTAAATTATGATTTAATGATAACAAGGGGTAGGACCTTGCCTTATAACCAACCACCCATGTTCAATCCCTAGCACCTGATATAGTTCTCCCAATCCTCTCCCCAGGAGTGAAAACTGAGTTCACAGCCAGCAGGAAGCTTGATCACTGCTGGCTGTGGTCCAAAAACCATGAAAATCTAGTTCCAAAATCTACTTTCATAACCAAAATTAATAAACAAATAAAGCTTTAATTATCACTAGGTATGTTCTTCAGGGAAGAATTAAGTTTCTTAGTAAACTTGAATCCCCAGTGTATAAACATCACTTGATTGGCATTACACTGGTGTTTCAGATTCTGATTGGAACATCAGAAACTAATGGTCTCTACTACTAAAGGTCTTTATTTCTTCATGTAATTTACTGGTGTCTTGTAAAGTCTTTACATGCCATAATCCCACCCTGGGGAGAATGGATTTGGAGCAGGAGTTGCTGCAGTTTTCAAACCAAGCTGATAAGGATGAAACATGTGTGGTCTGGGCAACCTCCAACTTGTGGAGCAAGAGAAAGAGGCAGGCTGAGACCATGGTATTCATTGGTAAATTAAGACCACCTCTATGGATGGAGAGAATGAAGGCAAAGGAACAATGTAGAAATTCCTCCATTTTAGGTGGGTCATTGACATGTAAAGTGGAAGTCATCTTTATTTAGGGAAAAAACTAGTTATAATTCAACAACTCCTCCTTGTCTGTTTACTAAAATGAAAAAGTATGAGATAAACAAAAATAAATCATATTCTAATGTTCTTCAGAAGAGGTGGGAACCCCTAGATAGTATCAATAAAAGTGGCTGTTATTTTGCATGGGCACATGCAGTTACTATCCCTAATAGATGGAAACTCCTCTTTTACATAAGATTTCCCCAATTACCAGGGCTATGCAAAAATGACAAAAAATAATACTACAAGGTAATGTTGTTGTTCCAGGGGATTAGGGGTAGGTTGTAGTATCTGTCCTCAGAAGATGTCATACACTATAATTTTTAATACATAGGTGTAATAACACTGTTTTCCAGGAAATACATATAAAGAAATACACATATCTCCTTTTTCTACCAAACAATTCCAAAGGAACAATACTGTACCCCCCCAAATATATTTAAAGAAATACACATATTATTCTGGTCTATTGATTAAGTTCAAGATGAAAAGAATCTGGATTACTGCTTCAGCTAACAAAGTGATCTGTTAGTTGGGGCCAGAGAAATGGTACAACAGTAGAGCATTTGCTTGCATGCAGCTGACCTAGGACAGACCACAGTTAGATCCCCTGGAGTCCCATATGGTCCCCCAAGCCAGGAATAATTTCTGAGTGCATAGCCAAGAGTAACCCCTGAGCATAACTGGGTGTGGCCCAAAAAACAAACAAGCAAAAACCAAACAAAAAAAAAAAACAAAAACAAAGTGATCTGTTAGTTGATGGCACTCAGAGAGGTTGTGGAAATGTCTTGCAGCTGCTGGGTGGAGTCATGGCTGAGATCAGTCCCTAAACCAGGGCCCACTCAAAAAGCCGAATCTGGTTGTGAGAGACATTCCACTGTGATGAGAGGTTTAAAGAACATAAGGGGGCATAGGAGTGTGGAAGTGGGGTGATATTCTAAGGATTTAGTAAGAAAAGCAATAAAGGGGCCTCTGGTGGCACAGCAGGAAGGCGTTTACCTTGACTTAGGTCTGATCACAGTTTGATCCCCTGGTGTCCCAGGTGCCCCCACCCCCCCAAAGCCAAGAGCAATTTCTGAGCTTACAGCCAGGAGTAACCCCTGAGGGTCATTGAGTGTGGCCCAAAAGCCAAAATATAAATTAATTAATAAATAAAAAGAAGCAATAAACCCAGAATAAGTGACCATAAAGAAACAATAGAAAAGGTTAGATGATGCAGACATCATTTTCAAACTAATCTGCTTTTCATATCTTGTTTTAGGTATATCATAAAAATCTTTTTCATCAGTTGCTAAACATCCTTATAATGAGCACTGTAATGAGTTAAGAACACTAAGCACTATAGCACTAGTCCAGAGCATTCAGTTTCTTTCCCATAGACTTCTGAAAACAAAACCATTAGGTTTCTGCATATATATATATATATATATATATATAAATTAAAAATAGATTGCTAAAACATTCTTATAATCATCACTGTAATGAGAATGTAGAGTACTGGGCACTCATGTGAGTATGGGGCATCCATGTTCTTTCCCTGTGAACTTCTGTGAACAAAAACCTTAAATTAGAATGTTTTTATAGACATACTTAGTTTTAAAATAAGTTGCAAAATATTCTTATAATGAACACTGTAATGGGAGTCTATAGAATCCAAATGTTTTTTCATGGATTTCTGTGCACAAAAACATGAGAACATTATTGCAGTCATCTAGCCAATCTTCATGTTTTTTTACAGAATCTTTATCATCAGAAAGCTCATAATTTTTTTATTTAGCCTGCTGAGCTAGACATTCAAACTCAGTTCATAAGATTCTAATTTGTATTCATACTAAAAGTACTGTCACAGGGAAGTCTTTTGGAGCATTTTGTTTATAAAACTCTCAGATATCCTGGACTACCCTGGTCCAGTCAATTAGAGACAAAATGCCTTCTTCAGGAAACCAGGACTAACATTTTGTACAAACTGAACAAAAAATCCTTGTAATTGAAGTTGATTTGTTCTTGTTCCCCAGCTTTTAACATACATTTCAAAGCATCAGAGAAAGTTCCTTCAAGTAGCTTTGTCCCATTATTCCCAAGTACGTTCCCATCTTCCTAACTCACTCGTCCTTTACCTGGGGCTCCCTGGTGAGATCCTATCCTTGCAACTTAAAAGTAAAAATAAGAAAAGGGCAGAGAAAATGGCTTACACTCTGTGGTGGCCCCAAATGTTCAGTGCCAGCTATTATGGCCTGCTTAGTCCAGACACTAAGTCTGGACACTAATTACTGGGGTCCCTTTTTAGGAAGGTGGGTGCATGGAGTCAGTGCTAGGAAACAGGAATCAGACACTCAGAAGAGATGTTGAAACTGTCCGTTTAATGAATATTACAGTGTGAATCTCATGTTAATTTTTTTGTGAAGGCATCATAATTGCAGATATAACTGTTAGTTCTCACACTGTCCCAAATAAAACGTAAAGGTCAAGCTGCACACTTATTTTTCCTGACCCAAGGCATAACCTTCAGCTTCTATTCTCCTCTGCTATCTGTTCTGAGAACATTCTTTGTGGTTTGTGGTCAACCAGTTGGACCTGATAGCAAGGTCAGTTTTCAGAGACTGGTACTTGTTATGTTTTGGCCTTGTTTTAGTTCATGCACTCTGAGGTGAGTTTGAAATATTAACCCTTAATATGACTGCATGTAGGTTAACGGCAAAGCTATGTTTGAGGGCAGTTAATAACTTTGTAAGACTCTTAGGAATTGCTTGAGCATACACAACTGCTTGTGACATGGGGGTTTACAGAAATCTAGTGGTCTTAAAAGTCCTTATGATTCTAGGGGCCAGTGAGGTAGGTAAGCTGTCTGCCTTGCAAGTACTAGCCAAGGAAAACCGCGATTTGATCCCCCAGCGTCCCATATGGTCCCCCCAAGCCAGGGGCAATTTCTGAGCGATTAGCCAGGAGTAACTCCTGAGCGTCAAACGTGTGTGGCCGAACCCCCCTCCAAAAAAAAAGTCCGTATGATTCTAGTGAAGATATGTCTCAAATAAGAGAGGCATTTTATGCCACAACCCTTATCAGTTTCCTCATTTTCCCTGAGTGTCTCATGGCAATTTGGGTAGAGGCAGTCAGGGCTCTTGGAGCCTAGTGCCCTCATAGGCAGTTAAGGACTCTCAAGCCTGGTGCCCTCCCTGGCCATGACTTCTGTGTTAGTGTCCCTTACACAATGGTTATGGCAGATGGGGATATCTAAAACCTTGTGAACATCAAACTTAAATCAGCATTTTTTGTTACAATTTTTTTTGTTTTTTGTTTTGGCCATAATAGGTAGTGTAATAGACTCTGTGTAGTTCATCATAGTAAATCAAAACAGAAAATAAGTTATATTTTTTGAGTTGGTCTTTGAATCAATAACATACTGTGACAAGTCAAAGTTTTCTAATGTAAAGTCCTCATATGTCTGTAACTTTGCTTCCACCTATTCTATAAGAAAACCTTTTTGACATACTAAAAGCACTGGTGGTAACTTTCAAATATCTAATTTTTTTTTTTAGAGAATTCTACTGAGCTCTGCAGTGTAGGTAATAAAACCTCTTATCAGTCAGTTTTTCTTCTTTGGAAAAATAACCCGAGTCAATCCTGTAAAGCACAATTATTTGTGGATGCTAGTGGCAAAGATAGATGCATAAAAGTCTCAGATGTTCGAGACTCTTTGTGACAGATGAGGCACTGGACTGTAGATTTTAAATGAATCTGAAAAAATGTAACAGCAATATGCTCTGCAGCTTTCAAGACATCTAGATGATGATTATTTTCTTCTTTATTTCTTTTTCTGGTCATTGACTTTATTCAGGTCTTAATGGAGATCATTCATCAGATATAAAAGTAGTTCTTGTGGAACTAGAGTGATAGCATAGTGGTAGGGCATTTGCCTTGCATGCAGTCAACCCTGACATACCTAGGTTCAATCCCTGAGTCCCATATGGTCCCCAAGGCTGGCAGGAGTGATTTCTGAGTGCAAAGCCTTGAGTTTTCCCCAATTGCTACTGGATGTGGCCCAAAACAAACAAACAAATGAACAAAATAAATAGTTCAGGTGAATCTTGTTGGATGTATCCTACAAATTAGTCATTGATCTTCCCAATGGTTTTTTTAAAGTCATTTGGGCTAATATGTCTGTACTGTCTTGCTCCTAGAGCTTTTATAATTAGGCTAAATACTTCTGACACTTTACTTTTATGGCTCAACAGGTTTAATTCGTTAATATCCTTCTGGTAATGGTTTTGGTTGAAATAATCAGACAAACATGAAGCATTGCATTACACAGTCACTGCACTATTGAGTTCATGTAACAAGTGTTTCTGAAGTTATGAATTCTAGTGAGACCTGGACTAATCCCCCAAAAAACGGACTGAAATTTTAAATCAAATTACTCCTAAGTCTTGTAATCTCTGCTTTCGTGTGATATATTGGTTTGTTATCCCTATTATCAGTTGGAGTTGCTGCGGGTTTCTTTTTCTCTTTCTCTTGAATAGTCTGTGTTAGATCTGGGGAGTGGTAGTAGTATTTTGGCTTATAGGGTTCCTTGTTCTGCAGGAATCTGTGGCTTGATTTCATAATTTGTAAGAATTCCGTTTCTGATGAGGCATAATGGAACCCAGATTTCATTGTGAATATGTCATCTGTAGAAATATTAGGCATATCATTTTCCTTGAATTAGATTACCTGCTATACTTTCTTTGTCAGGTTTTACCCAAATAAGTGAGTTAACATTTTTTGAACCTGTATGTCTTCCTAAAAGTGTATTTTAGCAGCTGTATGGGGCAATCTTTGGGGGTAAATTCAGAAGTTTTAGTGAAAATAATCTTAAGTCAAGCAGTGGTGTACCACCTCTTCTATGTTTTAATAATTGAGTTGTGAGAATTCTGTGAGCATGTTCAATGATGTCTTGTCCTGAGGTTTGTAAGGGATGCCAGTGACCAGTTTGATTTGCCATTTTTAATATAATGATCGAAGTTTTAATTTAAAAATAGGCTAGGCCATTGTCAATTTTGATGGTATGGGGAATGCCTATGACAAAAAACCATTGTAGTATAAAGGAACAAACACCTTTAGATCTTTCAGAAGTCATAGGGACAGCCTCTATGAAATGAGAATAAGTGTCAATTACTACATGAAAATATTGATTGTTTGGAAAATTACTAACACGATTAATATTCATAATTCATAATTATGAATTCAGAATTTATAATTTCATAATTAATTTGTGTGAAGACCTCAGGGGTTAGCTTTGGCTACATGTGATGCACAGTGTAATGCGGCACAAACCTGGCATGCCAGGACTCTCTGTCTGGCTTGCCTTCATGGAATGTGATGATATACATGATGGTGACAGGAATTTTTGTGTAGGCTTAATGCTCTCCCACAGGTGATTTAAAAACAGGAGCCACTAGAGGATCAGAAGTTTCATATTTTTGTGTCATCAATTCTGGGAGGCCAAAATGAGATTGAATATGAGTAATGAAAATAAGTTCTGAGTGCTTTTGCAAAAGTTTGTAATTGTGGAAGCAAATAATGAATCACATGGTTACAGGCATTTATGGAGACTGACACTTCTAGGGAAGAAGCAGACAACATATGCTGAGTCACTCACCATGTTAAGTGGGCCGATACATGAGAAAGTAAATCAACATGGTGTGCTCCACTTGACGTGGCAGACTTATAATTTATAGGCACTGTTGTGGTCTGTAAGGGGCCAGAACATCACATGATGAAGAGTCATCTATGTAAAATACCAGGGGTTTAGGGATGTGAGAGAATGTAATATTAAAAATATTTAAAGAAGTGTCCTTCCAGGGGCTGCAGCAGTGGCGCATATCGGTAAGGTGTCTGCCTTGCCTGCACTAGTTTAGGACAGACTGTGGTTCGATCCCCTCTTGTACCATATGGTCCCCCACCCCTGAAGCAATTTCTGAGTGCATATCCAGGAGTAACCCCTGAGCATAATCGGGAGTAACCCCCCCCCAAAAAAAAGTGTCTTTCTGAAAAAAATTTCAGCCCGGTAATGGAAGGACATTTCACGTAAGAAATTAGCTAAAGCTCTATGTGCCTCAATAAGGGGCAGAGTTGATTCAATTTATTTTTTGGAATAGGCAATAGCTGCCATCTCATCTTCCTTAATTATCAAAGCAGCCATATCTTTAAATATGGTACAAAGGTGCAAGGCTGTTTGTTGGTAAATAGAGTCATTCTCATGCGACAGAAAATTGGACTATAGCAGCAGTTGGCAATTGGGATCTAGCAAAAAGCAGTAACCATACTTTTTTTTCAGGGGTGAACCTGGAAATATAGTACTTTTGTAGCTGGTCTATAAAAAATAGCCCAATTTCTTTTGAGCCTCAGGTTTAACTGATTGGACTATCCAGGCAGATTCCACGTTAAGGGTGAAGTATGAGAATAGGTTGCTGAGCTCAGATTTGGGATTCTAAGGTAGGGGCTGAACTAAATATTGTCTTCTAGCAGTTTTTGAAAATCATTAAGAATTCAGCTATCTTTCTGGTAGATGGAGATTTTCTTGGGACAATGTAGTGCATTCTAGAATATAACCCAGCTATTCATATGGAGGTAGTTACTAAATTTTCTCTGTGGCAACTTGTAAACCAGTCACATATCATGTCATCATATCCTCACATAATCTCATAATCCTCATATAATCTCTGAAGCTCCCAGTTATTAGAAAATGCAAGCAAGATATTATCTATATAATAAATAATAAATCATGAGCAGAGCATAAAACCACATCAACAAAATATTGACACGAGAGAGGTTCACTGGTCATTCCTGAGGTGAAAGTAGTACACTGGAATCTATATAAGGGTGTTTGTTATAAAAGGAAATGAAGACTGCAAAGCAGCTAGATGAATGGATCTGTTATAAAACAGTCCTTTAAGTCTATTACAACCAGCCACCAGTTTTTATGAATAGTCACTGGGGCAGGGAAGCTGGGTTAGAAGGAATCATAATAGAATTAACATTTCTTGGGTCAAATAACAACTTCCATGTCTGACTTCTTTTGTATATCAAAAACATGAGAATTCTTTTCTGAAAATGAGGTTTCAACATGTCCCAGCATAGTAAGTTGTTTCTCTACCAGATCTGTCAATGCCTTTAATTTTACATTATTTAGGATCCACACATTGTTTTTTGGAGTCCACACAGGTTCATGAAAATTCCACTGCATGTGAAGGAGTGGCTGGCTCTAAACCACAGTGGCCCCAATTATAAAGGTGTGGCTTCTAGATTAGGTGTGAGAGAGGGAGGATAGATGTGGAATATTATACTGAGTGTGCCACTGTTCATGTAGATCTTGATCCCATTAATTCAAGGGCTAAGGCCTATATATGGTTGGAATGTGGCCACCTGTCCTTCTTTTCAGCAGTCTAGAAGGCAATGTCTTAGTCCTTGCAGACCATAACATACTTCTTGTCTAACCTAGTTGGGGCCACTATTGGAAAAAGATGATGGAAACATTGGCATTCATTTGAATTTCTTCTCATGAATCTCAATGATTATATGTGGGCACTTACCTTTGCAATAGTGTAGATAAAGGCTACCAAAGGAGTAAGAGTTTATTTAATTTGTAGTTAGTTTTATGTTATTTCTTGGTATACTTGCTATGACTAAAGGTAGTGTGGCTTGGGCACCATGAAACAGATGTTTCTTCTTAACTGTGTGCTGATTACACAGTGGGTTCAGTAAATTCTTCCCTTTTTAAACATAACATAGCCATATTCAGTATGATTATATGTCCTTCAAAATTAATAAAAATAAAGTAGCATTCATTTCTAAGACTGACATTTTCACTGAGTAAATGTCAAAGCACTTTAATGTCATACCAGAAAAACTATACATGACTTAACCATCTGCCTTGCTTACCCTCCTACTTTATTTTAGTTTCCCACTAACTACAAAATCTATCTTATATAAATTATCACAAGTCAAAATAATATATATTTGCCTAATTTGTAAAACTTACATCCTCTGACCAGAATAGTTGATTAAGTCCCTGAAGGCATTCATTACATTATGCTTATGTGAAAATGGTTGCTGAAAGCTTACTGATATTATTTTGCAATGAAATATTTTCCCAGGAAAATCAATGTATTTATTTAACAACTAAATTTAATTAAAATTTAGCATGCTATAAGTTAATTTTTAGAAAAGATGCATCTCATAATGAGTAATTGCAGTGACATTTTACTAAAGTAGCAATAATATGTTCACCTACCTTCACAAAATAGTTCAGTCAGCTATAATATTATCAGAAAAATTGCTATATGACCCATACATAATAATTTCTCAGCATTAGATAAGAAAATATAATTATGTATTTATTATTCATTTTGGACAATATACTTTTATTATCTGAAGATGTAAATTAGCCTGACGTAGGAAGTGGACCAGCTGAATTTGAGGTTTCATTTCTTTTTAATTTATGGGGAAGAAAAATGAAAGGCTTGAAATGAAATTACATTCATCAGAATTCACGTTTGATTTTCATCTTTTCAGCTACCCAGCTGCGTCAATGCTCAACTGACTATATTCCCAGCTGCATTATTCAGGGAAGTTATTCAAGAAGGAATACTTGCAATATGTATTATTTTGAGTAGTGAGCTAATTAAAAGAAATTCACAGCTGTATTTTTATGGCTTTGATCTTAATTGTAAGGTGTTAAAATATTTTTTGGGTGGACTGCAATCTGAGGCCTTACTTGTGAGAAAATCTCGCAGAATGATTTCTTATCTCTGCTTATTATATTCTGTTAGAGCTTACACTATGTATTATACCTCATGTACACTTCAATATTTTTCAAAGATCCCTTGTAATCTTTTTCAAAAAGCCCATAAGTAATGGAAATTATATGGTACAAAGGTCAGAGAGATAGTGCAGTAGGTAATGTGAAACCCATGAGAGCAAATCCAAGAGTAAGATCTGAACATCACTGGGTGTAGCTCAAAAAAAATATTCAAAACTGATGCCTACTACCTTCGCAAAAACCAGTACATACTCTCATTCATTTAAAACTCTGTTTAATAAAATAGGTCCTCTATTTTTAATTATTTTAATTGAATACAAATTACATGTCTGCAGTGTCTATTTTTTACCATTACCAAAATTCATGAATTTATTTTTTGTGTTTGTTTTTGTTTGTTTTGTTTGGGGGAGTCACACCCTGGAGCTCTCAGGGGTTACTCCTGGTCCTGAGGTCAGAAATCTCTCCTGGCAGACTCAGGGGACTATATTGGATGCTGGAATTTGAACCACTGTCCATCCTGGATTATCTGTGTGCAAGGCAAACACCCTACAGCTGCTATCTCTTTGGCCCCCATGACTTTATTTTTGCACTAGTTTACAATGATATATTTTGACAACTTGAGATTCAATTTGTGTAAGGTAAAGATAGTACAAATATAATATAGGAATCTATATATATGGGATGCATGCTGGGAACAGGGGTGGAAGGAGACATCACTGGTGGTGGAAATGCCCCTGATTCATTGTCACTATGTACCTTAAATATTACTGTGAAAGATTTGTATTTCACTTCGGCTACAATAAATATTTAAAAAATAAAGTAAAATATTAAATGAAGTTCTGTGACATTATGGCAAAAACCTTGACATAAAAAATAGCAATAGATTTCCAACTGAACTTATCTGCACTTTGTTACTTATAAATTATGGGAACTATAAATCTTCCACTTAAGTTTTGTACATTTCTTTCCTCGGTTGTATATATATGTGTTTGTGTGTTAGTTAGTGTTTTTTTTTTCTGTAAAGGAAGTTAACTTTGTTGACAGTAACCAAAATACACCTATTCTGGCTTACATAGTAAAAGGAGATTTAATTTTAATATTGATTAATTATAATTAATCCGTTATACCACAACTCAAAGGCATAGTTGTGACTTAAAAGGGAACTAAAATTTCAAAAGGGCAACAATCTATCTAAAGTTCCGTCATTTCTTTTATTTTTTATTTTTTATTTTTTTGCTATGTTCTGGCTATAGTTTATAGTTTTTTTTTTGTTTTTTTTGTTTGTTTGTTTTGCACAATGCTATTTTTGTTCTATTTTCTCTACTAATTATTTATTTTTTAGGAAAATCCTCAATATAGACTCTAGAATAACTTGAACTGACATATTCTCAACATATCCCTACTTGATTAAAAAACCAAAAATAGAGGAAACAGAAAATTTGAATCAAGCATAAACTGAAATCTTCCTATTTTGAATCAACTGACATTGGAAATGGGAACATATGTCTGTTGCACAGGAAACTTGGTAGCAGCATTGAGAAAAACATAGAGAATGATAGAACAGCATGTTTACTTTATTGAGGAAGATATTGCAATAGCAGTTTATAGTTGCAAAATCTCTGTTTAAACAATAAAAATTCTTGTTTGTATACAATTTTATTCTATGGATATTTTTTATAGTGCAAAGAATAATAGTACAGCTATTTATGGAAAGACAAGAAAAATTTTATACCCTAAACTGGTTTTCATCATTGGCAATAACTGACAAGAATCAATTTGCAGAACTGTGACCATTTCTTTCCCAAAAGTCTTCCTTTTATAAAGATTTAAAATTTGCATATACATTTTTTTCTTGTCTTGGTCTTATTTAAAGAAAAAATGATTAACCAGATTTTGGTATTTTATCTTCAGTATCTGTAATGCACTTAAATTAACAACTGAAAACTTTGAAATCTAAATGATAACAGATTAGCATATGAATTTTGTGATGCTGATCATTATCTAAATAAATAAAAATGTCATACTGGTATAATAACCATTGATCAGTTAATTATCTGCAAATATTATTCTACAAACATTGAGAAAGTAAAACTATGTTGAAATTAAATTGTAAAAGTTTATTCTTTGATGCTAGAAAAAAGAAAAAGAGCCAGAAAAGTCTTCCCTTTGTTTTTATAAAAAGCAGCCAAGAGTGACACCTAAACACTTCTGAGTGATACCTCCAAATAAATAAATAAATATATAAATGAAAGCAGCTTATCAACAAGGAATATAGTCAGGAGGCAGGGAATTTGCATTACATGTTTCAGTCCTTGGTTTGATGTCCAGTACCCAATTTTATCTGCCAACCACCAGCAGGAGAAATCACTGAGTACAAAGACAAGAGGAAGGTCTAACCATAGTCAAGTGTGAAACAAAAACACTTTTAAAAAGATAAATAAAAATAGATTACAAAAGAAAAAACATTTTGGGTTTGTTTAAACAACTATGATTAGCTAAGTAAATAAGTGCAAGTTATTCAGGCAAGCACAATTCTTTTTTTTTTCACCACCCCGATCCCGGCGCCCTCTGACCCCCAAGCACAATTCTTATTCAGCCTTCATAAACAAATTTATGATAAGTACAGACATATTTGTTGAGCTGAAACATTAGAGGAGAAATTCAAGTCATCTTTGCCAAAAAATTCTTGGAAACTAAATTATCTTATTTTTATGAACATCACATTTTAAATGAAATTAAATATTTCACTTTACACAATTTTAAAATATAAAAGGGAAATATATCTTGGTCTAAATCCTAAATAAACAGAATCTTTAATTTATCACAGTAAAACAAAGAATGATATGGACTCGTGGACAAATTCTTTGGATTAAGAGGCAAGATAAAAGAAAAAAATCTATTGAACAAATCATTGGCCTTGGATTAAAAAATCTCAGTAACAAATGAGATTTTAATAGGGGTGTGAAGATTTAACTAGATTGAGATATAGGAGAATTGTGATGAGGTAACAGAAAATGTGTATATCAATATTATAAACAATAATATTGTAGCCATATTACCTAAAATATCATAAGTATTACTAATTCTAGGAAAATGTAATTGATTAACTATTGAAAAAAGGCTGAAAACATGAAATTTATCTCAATGAATACTGTGATGATAATTTGGTTAGTCACTCTATAAACTAATTTAATTGTTGAAATATATAAGAAAATCTTTGCTGTGTAAATTACTGTTTATAAAAGTTCTGATGTATTAAAAAAAAGTCATGTTATTTTTTATTTTATGAAATCCTTTATTTTAGTCTTATGATAAGTTTTTAATAGATTTTATACAATGATCTTATAATAAATATTATTCTTTGCATGTAGAAATGAAATTATGAGAAAATGATTTAAGTAGACCTAAGGAAATGAGTATATAGGAAAAGAGATAGCTAACATAAACATCTGATGGTCCCATGAGAATGAATAGGCATAAATAAAACATCTTATTTTCATAGTGCCATATAAACATGTAAAATATAGGTGGTGATTATGCTGGATATGACTTGAGAAAGATTTCAGTGTTCAGATCACTCAGAAATACTATTACAATGAGTATATATAGGGTATCTTCAAGAAGTTTATTTCATAGTTTAACACTTTTTTAATTGACTAGTGGATGCCATAATTTCTGAGTATATTCCCATTCCTTATAACATGCAGAAGGATAGTGGTTCAAATCCCGGGATCCCATATGGCCCCTTGAGCCTGCCAGAAGCTATTTCTGAGGGTAGAGCCAGGAGTTAACCCCTAAGCCCTGCCGGGTGTGATCCAAATTAATAGCAAAATAGAGGACATACAAGACACACCTATTTTGTGCATATACAAAAGAAAAAATGGCCATTGATCTATTTATATTATGCTAATAGTGGCAATAACCAATACTATTAATTCAAACGAGTAGTTCTTATCTGGGATGAAGAACAGAATCTTCTAAGGAACTTTTAAAGAGTGTACTTTCTGGGGTGTTATCCAATCTGATTCGATTAGAATCTCAGGAACTGTGTTCTCAGCATTTAAAATTCCCTAGAGAATGATAATGTGCAATCAGGGTTGATAAAGTTGCTTCAAAATATTAGCAGAGACTGCAAAATAGAGCTGACTTTATGTTTCTAAATATTTTTTCAGTGTGGCTTTAAATTATTTATTAATTCCTCTAATTACATACATTTCCCAATAAAATGAGTTACATCTTTAAAAATTCAAAAACCTTTGGTTGAAGTAGAAATACATACTAATTTGAGTATTTTGAGCAGAAAATTTATTTTTATATTTTATTGTTTATTTTTCTTAATTTATATAAAATTTCCCTGCATAGATCTATCTTTTAGCTATAAGGTAACTTTGCACTATCAAATATGATTTTTATTAGTAAACAAAAACTTAATGCACATGTGTTCTTTTATTGTTTTATTTGCATCATCAGACTTTAATAACATAAAGCATAAAAATGAAACATATGCATATAACATAAGCATCATATATGTAAACATATGTATCTCATTTCCAAGCAAATGATCCTTAGTATTTCTATCTTTCAGACTATACAACCTCAAAACTCAGTTGACCCAACAGAGTAAACAGTTGAATAACATGGCATAATAGCAAAATAACTTGAAATGCACAAGTATTGTTAGACACCATTTGGTAGAAACAATTTAACAGACCACTTCTCAAGTAATGCAGAAGATGAGCTTCCACCATTAAATCCCCTAAAATGCAAAACACAATGAGAAAACTAAGGAGGTCAACTGCTGTTACTCTACCCTGGATTTACGTGTAGCGACCTGAAACCCACCCATTTCTGGGAGGGGTCTTGGGAACCGGATAGTAGGTGTAACCTTACCTGTGAGACCCTCCCATTCCTGGGAGGGGTCTTGGAAATGTTAGATAAGGCTTGGACCAAGGGAATTGGGCCCTTTTGGCTTTTTGCCCTTTTGGCTCCTTGCCCTTTTTGCGCTGCTGTGCGCTCTGGCTTCTGGGTTTCTGTGTTCTGGTCTTTGACCAGCATGGAGCCCAAAGGGAAGATGGCTAACAGGAAATAAGATGCAGGGCTAGCAAAATATTGCTGTGCTTGAAAGGTTATGAATAGGCCACACACACGTGGTGGCTAGGGCTTGAATAAAGTTGTTGCTTCCTGACGACTGACTGTGAGTGAGTGATTTCACCTGGGCCTGGGACTCGCCGGCTGCATGGAGGTTGCAGAGCCACGTGGACTGAAATGGCACGGAGAGAAATCCACCGCCATCCAGCCCCATCGTTAATTATTTAATGCAACAAACTGCAATTGTGGATAGGCAGATCAACTTAGGCAAATCTGCAAGTCCATCAGAAATCTTGAGCCTGGGCTGATGAGGACCTAAATTCAATGCTCAATGACTGGCAACAGAAATCAAGAAAGCACTAGCCAGTGAAATCAAGCCATCAAGATATGAGAAATTCAATCAACTCAAAGAACTCTTTTATAAGATGAGTGAATCCATGCAAATTAATTTGAAGGTACTAAAGAACACACTAGCAAGCCATAGTAGCAAAATCACACATGGTTTCATAGGTTTTCATATTGTTAAAGGTGAACTTGAAGACAAATTAGAAGCCAGGTTAGAGAAGTCAAAAAATAAAAGTGAGACAAAAGGATGAAAGAAAATGTAAGGTACTTAACAAATAAAGACAAGAGGAATAGTTCTGAATTACAGGAATACAACAAGGTGAGGAAAAAGGGAAAGGAGAAAAAAAATTAATGGAAGAGATCATTGCAGAGAACTTCCTCACTCTCTGGAAAGAGGCAGCTATAAATTCAAGAGACAAAAAGAATAGCAAACAAAATAAACTCTAACAGAATAACAGCAAGAAATAGTAATCAAAATTACAAAAAAATAAGATGGATTTCTTAAAGCACTAAGGGAAAAGAAAACCTTAAATATAAAGGAAAGAACATAATAATCACACCAGATCTCATATATAAAGCAATGCAGTTAAGGAAATAATAGAAAGGCATATTCAAATTATTGAATTAAAGAACTTTTTGTTTGCTTGTTTGTCTTTTGGTTTTTTTGTTTTTGGGTCATATCCAGCAGTGCTCAGGGGTTATTCCTGGCTCTACTATGCTCATAAATCGCCCCTGGCAGGCACAGGGGACCAAATAGGATGCCGGGATTCGAACCACCATCCTGCATGAAAGGCAAATGCCTTACCTCCATGCTATCTCTCCAGCCCCGAATTAAAGAACTTTTAACTTAAGGTCCATTACCCCCAAAACCAGTCATTAATATGGGAGGGAGAGATAAAAACATTCTCAGACTAAAAAAAGAACATAAGCAAACCAACATTAAATGAACTACTGAAAGATCACTTAAATAAAACAAATAACCAATTACAGAAGCAACAACCCTACAGAATATAATAGCCTGACAACCCTTTCTGTCAATAGTTTCCTTGATTCTCAATGGACTGACTCTCCTATAAAAGGGCACAGAGTGGAGGACTAGATCTGGAAACAAACTTCTTTTTTCTTAAAGTTAACACATTGAAAATCTCAGGATAGACACAGGCTCAAACTACAAAGAAGAAAAAAATATTATCAAGCTGGAAAACAGCAAAAAACTGAGACAGACATACTTACATCTGACCAAGTAGTCATTCATCATAAATGGACACATGCTGGGAAAAGGAGGTGGTGGGACTGACCCTGATTTCATTGTCACTATCTACCTTAAATATTTCTGTAAAAGATTTGTTATTCACTTTTGGTCACAATAAAAACTATTTAAAAAAAAAGAAAGTAATTTGAGACAAAGATGGAAAGTACTTATCAAGGGAACAATAAACCAAAAAGTACTAACTCTCAGCTCCAGAGACATAAACAGGGGGGTTTGCTTGTTATGACAGTGTTTGCCTACTTCAAATGCGTCCCCCATTACAGAGCCTCGTGCCCCTCCCTGGGGGGCACACCCCACTATTTTAGAAGCACTATCCTAGAGAAACACATGAATGGAAACGTGATAGTATTGGGAGATTTAAACACCTACCACTGGATAGATTGCCAAAACAGAATATCATTAAAGCCAGAAGAGCCCTAAATTAAAAACTAGAGAGTTTAATTAATGCTTTCTATTCTCAAAAACCTGAATACACATTTTTTTTTGTTTTCTTGGGCCACACTCAGTGACGCTCAGGGGTTACTCCTGGTTATGCTTTCAGAAATCGCTCCTGGCATGGGGGACCATATCAGATGCTAGCTCAGGCAAGGTAGACTCCTTACCACTTGCGCCACCGCTCTGGTCCCACACATTTTTTTTGTCTATTGTACACAGAACATTCTTATGATATATCACATTTTAGGACATAAGTGTCACATACAAAAATTCACAAATCAAAGTATCATACCAAGCATGCTATCAGACCACAATGCCACAGAGAGAGAAATTGATTATTAAAAGATGTGGAGAAATTGTCACACCTGAAGTCTGAACAAAATAATGCTAAATAACAGCTGGATCAAAAAGAAATTAAGAAAGTAATAAAAGGATTCATTGAGATTGATAATGTAAAAACAAATTACCAAAATTTATAGAACATAAACAATAAATAGGGGAGCCTAGAAAAGATAATAATAAGATAAAATTAATCACCTAAAAGCACACCTTATATACCTATAATCCAAAAACAAAGGAACCCAACTATTAATAGAAAAAATAAAAATTAGAAAGCTCTAAATAAACTGAATAGAAATAAAGGGGAGAAATTACAACAGACCCCACCATCACAATCATCCAGCATATAATGAGAGCTTAGAGCTTATTATGAACAATTTTGCTCTTTAAGCTAGAGAACCTAAAAGAAATGTACAGATTTTTGGAAACATACAAATTCTCAAAACTGAATGAGAAGGAAGTAGATAGCTTAAACAGGCCAATCGCAAGCAAGGACATTGAAATGGTAATAAAGTTTCTCCCCAACAGAAGAAATGAACAGATATTTCCTCAAAATAGAAACACAGATGGGCAAAAGGCACATGAAAAAATGCTCCAAGTCTCTAATAATCAGGGAGATGCAAATCAAAATGAGATATCATCCCATGTCAAGAAATAAAAATGATGGTTTAAGGTGGTACAAATTTTTGTTTGAAACTTTATTTATTTATTTATTTTGATTTTTGGCCATACCCAGTGACACTCAGAATTACTCAGAAATCACTCCTGGCTTGGGGGACCCAAGCTAGCGCACACGCAGATGCCTTACGGCCTGTGCCACCTCTCCAGCCTTTGAAAGTTTATTTAAAACACTGATATTTATTCGGTTTTTTTGTTTGTTTTTGTTTTTGTTTGGGGGGGTGTCACACCCAGCAGCGCTCAGAGGTTACTTCTGGCTCTACGCTCAGAAATCGCTCCTGGCAGACTCAGGGGACCATATGGGATGCTGGGATTCGAACCACCATCCTTCTGCATACAAGGCAAACACCCTTACCTACATGCTATCTCTCTGTCCCCTAAAACACTGATATTTATAAAGTTATTCATAATACAGTTGTTTTAACACCAAATTCCACCACGGCGACATTTACTATACCAATGTCTCTATTTCATACCCACCCTTTAAGACTACCCACTTACCAGGCTCAAAGTAATTTACTTTATATTGCTTTTTACAACAAATTGGCGAAATGTAATTATAAAAAATAGTTTTTTAAAAAAAACATTTGAAATCTTAGTGAGAATCTTTCTTGCTGTGGCAAGAATTTTATTACCATATCTAACGTAGTGGTGATAGTGAGTTACCTTGTCTCATGACTAATCAGAGCTTTTTAGCAGCTGAGTTAGATGTTTGCTGTGAATTTGGACTATGTTAAGAAAAGATCCTTCTACACCCATTGTATTGAGTGTTGTTTTGAATAGATGTTAATTTTCTCTAGTGTTATCCTTCATAAATTTATATGATAATATTATTTTATATACTTTGTATGGATATATATATTACACTGAAACAACTATTATCTCCACAATTAAGCTATTTCAATATACTATATAAGGTTTTATTTTTAGTTTTATCTATCTATTTAAGTTTTGGTTGTATACTTGGTTGTACTCAAGGGTTATTTCTTGTGAGAAGCTAACTTGCATCTACCATATTTTCCAGCTTATAAGACGACTTTTAAAACAAAAAAAGTCAACTGAAAATCGGGGGTTGTCTTATACTCCGAGTATATCCCGAAAAAGGTTTCAATATGCCGCTAAACGAAAATTGTCTGAATATTGACACAACCGAATTTTCCAACTCGACCCTGCACCAATCACTGCAAGGCTGCTTGACCACCTCTCTAACTCAGCCAATCCAAGCAGGCTTTTTATGCATGCAAATTAGACAATGTTCTGGACCGAATCTACACGGTCAAAAGCCTGCTCAGATTGGCCAGAGTCAGAGAGGAAGTCTATAACAGTTGTTAAGATTGGCTCACTGTGGGACATACAGTTGCGCACAGGAACGTTCTGTCTGATACAGCGAATATAGGCCTAAACCTATGTTTTAACTGCAAAATTAGGGGGTTGTCTTATACGCCGGAAAATACAGTAATTTTTGTTTTGTTTTGTTTTTGTTTTTTGGTCACACCTGGCAGCTCTCAGGGGTTACTCCTGGCTCTATGCTCAGAAATCACCCCTGGCAGGCACAGGGGACCATATGGGATGCTGGGATTCATACCACCGTCCTTCTGCATGAAAGGCAAACACCTTACCTCCATGCTATCTCTCCGGCCCCAACTTGCATCTAATTATCAGCACTAAATATCATTCCCGGAGTCTATCCAAGAGCACAATTCCAGGATAATCCCTAAGCACCGAATCACCTACCAAACACAATCAAATATAAAATATGTGGAGAAACATAAAAATATTGATATTTTAACTAAAAATATATTCATGTTTATGTTTACATATATTTACAGTTACATTGATGTCTATTGTTAAGCATAGTTATTTTTTTAAATTGTACTTCTGCATTTATGACCTACACTTATAGGTCAGATACTATTCTAAACATGTTGTTTTATTTTATAATTTGAAAATACAAAAAAAATATTTTCTTGTAAAAATTGTTGTTATTATCTACTTTGAAATAAAGTATAACCATTTCGTCTAAAAAGCAGCATTTTGCAAATTTGTTTCTATCTCAGTTTTCTATAAAAGTTTTTTTAATTCCTCTGGCTCAAAAGAAAAATAATATTTATAAGACTTATTGGTTCATATAGATATATAACAATGACAATTTAGTGATATAAAGTTTAATAGAATAACAAAGTAAGGTATTTATATCTTTGGTAGTATATTTATCATACTTATATATATGCTCTTTATTGTAGACTATAAATTAAAATTTATGATTTCTTACAATTTATGTCTTTGCCCAGATTTATTTGTCTATCACTAAGATCTCATATGGAATTACTTGGTTTTGTCTGAGCAAAGGAATAGCTTATATATAATGTGAGAGATAGTTGTTTTAAATTTCTATTTTTTTTAATTTATTTTAACACCTTAATTACATACATGATTGTGTTTGGGTTTCAGTCATGTAAAGAACACCACCCATCACCAGTGCAACATTCCCATCACCAATGTCCCAAGTCTCCCTTCTCCCCACCCGACCCCCGCCTGTACTCTAGACAGTCTCTCAATTTTCCTCATACATTCTCGTTATTAGGACAGTTCAAAATGTAGTTATTTCCCTAACTAAACTCATCACTCTTTGTGGTGAGCTTCCTGAGGTGAGCTGGAACTTCCAGCTCTTTTCTCTTTTGTGTCTGAAAATTATTATTACAAGGGTGTCTTTCATTTTTCTTAAAACCCATAGATGAGTGAGACCATTCTGCATTTTTCTCTCTCAATCTCTGACTTATTTCACTCAGCATAATAGATTCCGTGTACATCCATGTATAGGAAAATTTCATGACTTCATCTCTCCTGACAGCTGCATAATATTCCATTGTGTATATGTACCACAGTTTCTTTAGCCATTCGTCTGTTGAAGGGCATCTTGGTTGTTTCCAGAGTCTTGCTATGGTAAATAGTGCTGCAATGAATATAGGTGTAAGGAAGGGGTTTTTGTATTGTATTTTTGTGTTCCTAGGGTATATTCCTAGGAGTGGTATAGCTGGATTGTATGGGAGCTCGATTTCCAGTTTTTGGAAGAATCTCCATATCGCTTTCCATAAAGGTTGAACTGATGGCATTCCCAACAGCAGTGGATAAGAGTTCCTTTCTCTCCACAACCCCGCCAACACTGTTTATTCTCATTCTTTGTGATGTGTGCCATTCTCTGGGGTGTGAGGTGGTATCTCATCATTGTTTTGATTTGCATCTCCCTGATGATTAGTGATGTGGAACATTTTTTCATGTGTCTTTTGGCCATGTGTATTTCTTCTTTGTTAAAGTGTCTGTTCATTTCTTCTCCCCATTTTTTGATGGGGTTAGATGTTTTTTTCTTGTAAAGTTCTGTCAGTGCCTTGTATATTTTGGATATTAGCCCCTTATCTGATGGGTATTCGGTGAATAGTTTCTCCCACTCAGTGGGTGGCTCTTGTGTCCTGGGCACTATTTCCTTTGAGGTGCAGAAGCTTCTCAGCTTAATATATTCCCATCTGTTAATCTCTGCTTTCACTTGCTTGGAGAGTGCAGTCTCCTCCTTGAAGATGCCTGTAATGTCCTGGAGTGTTTTGCCTATGTGCTGTTCTATATATCTTATGGTTTTGGGGCTGATATCGAGGTCTTTAATTCATTTGGATTTTACCTTCGTACATGATGTTAGCTGGGGGTCTGAGTTCAATTTTTTGCAAGTGGCTATCCATTTGTGCCAACACCACTTGTTGAAGAGGCTTTCCCTGCTCCATTTAGGATTTCCTGCTCCTTTATCAAAAATTAGGTGGTTGTATGTCTGGGGAACATTTTCTGAGTATTCAAGCCTATTCCACTGATCTGAGGACCTGTCCTTATTCCAATACCATGCTGTTTTGGTAACTATTGCTTTGTAGTACAGTTTAAAGCTGGGGAAAGTAATTCCTCCCATATTCTTTTTCCCAATGATTGCTTTAGCTATTCGAGGGTGTTTATTGTTCCAAATGAATTTCAAAAGTGTCTGATCCACTTCTTTGAAGAATGTCATGGGTATCTTTAGAGGGATGGCATTAAATCTGTATAATGCCTTGGGGAGTATTGACATTTTGATGATGTTAATCCTGCCAATCCATGAGCAGGGTGTGCATTTCCATTTCCGTGTGTCCTCTCTTATTTCTTGGAGCAGAGATTTATAGTTTTCCTTGTATAGGTCCTTCATATATTTAGTCAAGTTGATTCCAAGATATTTGAGTTTGTGTGGCACTATTGTGAATGGGGTTGTTTTCTTAATGTCCATTTCATCCTTATTACTATTAGTGTATAGAAAGGCCATTGATTTTTGTGTGTTAATTTTGTAGCCTGCCACCTTGCTATATGAGTCTATTGTTTCTAGAAGCTTTTTGGTAGAGTCTTTAGGGTTTTCTAAGTAGAGTATCATGTCATCTGCAAATAGTGAGAGCTTGACTTCTTCCTTTCCTATCTGGATTCCCTTGATATCCTTTTCTTGCCTAATCGCTATAGCAAGTACTTCCAGTGCTATGTTGAATAGGAGTGGTGAGAGAGGACAGCCTTGTCTTGTGCCAGAATTTAGAGGGAAGGCTTTCAGTTTTTCTCCATTGAGGATAATATTTGCCACTGGCTTGTGGTAGATGGCCTTCACTATATTGAGAAAGGTTCCCTCCATTCCCAACTTGCTGAGAGTTTGGATCAAGAATGGGTGTTGGACCTTAGCAAATGCTTTCTCTGCATCTATTGATATGATCATGTGGTTTTTATTTTTCTTGTTATTGATGTTGTGTATTATGTTGATAGATTTACGGATGTTAAACCAGCCTTGCAGTCCTGGGATGAAACGTACTTGATCGTAGTGGATGATCTTTTTAACGAGGCATTGAATCCTATTTGCCAGGATTTTGTTGAGGATCTTTGCATCTGCATTCATCAGTGATATTGGTCTGTAATTTTCTTTTTTGGTAGCATCTCTATCTGCTTTAGGTATGAAGGTGAAGTTGGCTTCATAAATGCTATTTGGAAGTGTTTCTGTTTGTTCAATTTCATGAAAGAGTCTTGCCAAGATTGGCAGTAGTTCCTCTTGGAAAGTTTGATAGAATTCATTAGTGAATCCATCTGGACCTGGGCTTTTGTTTTTCGGCAGACATTTGATTACTGTTTTAATTTCATCAATGGTGATGGGGGTGTTTAGATATGCTACATCCTCTTCCTTCAACCGTGGAAGATTATAAGAGTCCAAGAATTTATCCATTTCTTCCAGGTTCTCATTTTTAGTGGCGTAGATTTTTTCAAAGTAGTTTCTGATTACCCTTTGAATCTCTCTCATATCAGTAGTGATCTCTCCTTTTTCATTCCTGATACGAGTTATCAAGTTTCTCTCTCTCTCTTTCTTTGTTAGGTTTGCCAGTGGTCTATCAATCTTGTTTATTTTTTCAAAGAACCAACTTCTGCTTTCGTTGATCTTTCGGATTGTTTTTTGGCTTTCCACTTCGTTGATTTCTGCTCTCAGCTTTGTTATTTCCTTCTGTCTTTCTATTCTTGGGTCCTTTTGTTGAGCAGTTTCTAGTTCTATTAGCTGTGTCATTAAGCTACTCAGGTAAGCTCCTTCTTCCTTCCTGATGTGTGCTTGCAAAGCTATAAATTTTCCTCTCAGTACTGCTTTTGCTTTGTCCCATAAGTTCTGATAGTTTGTGTCTTTATTGTCATTTGTTTCCAGGAACCTTTTGATTTCCTGCTTGATTTTATCTCGGACCCACTGGTTATTGAGCATGAGGCTGTTTAACTTCCAGGTGTTAAAGTGTTTCTTCTGAGTCCCTTTGGAGTTCACAAATAATTTCAGAGCCTTGTGGTCAGCGAAGGTAGTCTGCAAAATTTCTATCCTCTTGATCTTATGGAGGTATGTTTTATGTGCCAGCATGTAGTCTATCCTGGAGAATGTCCCATGTACATTGGAGAAGAATGTGTATCCAGGTTTCTGGGGATGGAGTGTCCTATATATATCCACTAGGCCTCTTTCTTCCATTTCTCTCCTCAGGTCTAGTATATTCTTGTTAGGTTTCAGTCTGGTTGACCTATCCAGTGTTGACAAAGCCGTGTTAAGGTCCCCCACAATTATTGTGTTGTTGTTATTATTTTTCAGATTTGTCAACAGTTGTATTAAATATTTTGCTGGCCCCTCATTCGGTGCATATATGTTTAGGAGAGTGAATTATTCCTGCTCTACGTACCCCTTGATTAATCTAAAATGTTCGTCTTTGTCCCTTACAACCTTCCTGAGTATAAAATTTGCATTATCTGATATTAGTATGGCCACTCCAGCATTTTTATAGGTGTTGTTTGCTTGGATAATTTTTCTCCAGCCTTTTATTTTGAGTCTATGTTTGTTCTGATTATTCAGGTGCGTTTCTTGTAGGCAGCAGAAGGTTGGATTGAGTTTTTTGATCCATTTAGCCACTCTGTGTCTCTTAACTGGTGCATTTAGTCCATTGACGTTGAGAGAAAGGATTGTCCTGGGATTTAACGCCATCTTTATTTCAAAATTTGGTGTGTCTTTTGGGTAGTCTTGTCTTAGATTAGGTCTTTCAGTTTTTCTTTTAAGACTGGTTTTGTGTCTGTGAAATTTCTGAGCTGTTTTTTGTCTGTGAAACCATGTATTCTACCGTCAAACCGGAAAGTGAGTTTTGCTGGGTATAGTATTCTGTCTGAAGCATTCATTTCATTCAGTCTTGTCACAATATCCCACCACTGCTTTCTGGCATTGAGTGTTTCTGGTGACAGGTCTGCTGTAAATCTCAGGGAAGCTTGCTTGAACGTGATTTCCCCTTTTTATCCTGCTGTTTTCAGAATTCTGTCTCTATCTGTGGGATTTGTCATTGTGACTAGGATGTGTCTTGGGGTGGTTTTTCTTGGGTCTCTTTTGGTTGGTACTCTTTGGGCATGCAGGATTTGATCACATATATTCTTTAGCTCTGTAAGTTTCTCTTTAATGATGTTCTTGACCATTGATTCTTCCTGGAAATTTTCTTCCTGGGTCTCTGGGACTCCAATGATTCTTAAGTTGTTTCTGTTGATCTTATCATAGACTTCTATTTTCATCTGTTCCCATTCTTTGACTAATTTTTCCATTGTCTGCTTATTTGCTTTAAGTTTTTTGTCCAATCTCTCCTGCTGTATGGAATTGTTATGTATCTCATCTTCCACAGCACCAAGTCTATTCTCAGCTTCTGATACCCTGTCCCAGAGCTTATCCATTTTGTCATTCACTTCGTTTACTGACTTTTTCAGTCCTGTTAGTTGACATGTTATTTCAGTTTGGAGTTTTGTGATTTCTGTCTTCATATTTTCTTGGTTCTTATTAGTGTTCTGTTCAACTCGATCCATGGTTTCTTGGAGATCTTTGAGCATCTTCCATATTGCTAGTCTAAAGTCCTTATCTGAGAGGTTGATTAGTTGGTTGGTCATTAACTGGTCCTCAGAATTGTCATCTTCATTCTCTATGTCTGATGCTGGCCTGCGTTGTTTCCCCATTGTCACACTTGTATTGTGGGTTTTTCTACGTGTTGTGGTGGTATTCATTGTCTATATGATGCAGGCAGCACACTCCTTTGGCTCCTCCCTTTCTGGATGGGCTCACTTGCCTCTAAGGGAGGGGAGTCCTCCGTGGATGAAGCCTCACACTGGGTCAAATCTTAGGCCCGAGCATGCAACAGAGAAGACAGTCTATAGGGAAATGTTTGCTTCTGTGATATAGCACCGTTCTTATTGTGATTTTTCCTTCTTGTTGCAATGGTGTTCTTTCCTTAGAAAGAGTGCACAGCTGCGTAGCGAAGCGGAGCAGCCATGCTCCGCTGGAGCCTCTTTTTGCCCCACTCACAAGAGTTTCACGCAAGAGGACAGTAGACAGACATAGACAGGTCACACTCACAGTTTTTCACAGTTGGTCCCCACTGGGCCGGTGTACTTTCGCGGATTTTCCCCGCCTGGTATCACACACAGGGAGCCGGCTTTTGCAAAGCCTTGCCGGTTTTCATGCTCTGTAGTCCCTCCCTCTGTTTTAAATTTCTAGTAAGGTATTTAATTTGTAGTTTCTTTGATTAAGTTTTATCTGTACAATCTAATTACTTCAAAATGACACATTTTGACATTACTTCTTATAAATATATATGTAAAATATTTACATATGCCAATATTCAAATTTCTTTAACTGGCATATATATTTAAGACTACATTTCAAATAATGTTAAAAGTTTTTTACTTTATATTTTCATAAAGATTAAATAAAATTTATTAAAAATATATTTTTTTGTTTGTTTTTTTGTGGGGGGGGTTTGGGTCACACCCGGCGGCGGTGCTCTGGAGTTACTCCTGGCTCTAGGCTCAGAAATTGCTCCTGGCAGGCTCAGGGGACTATATGGGATGCGAGATTCAAATCACCTTCCTTCCGTATGAAAGGCAAACACACTACCTTCATGCTATTTCTCCATCCCCATAAAAATACATTGATTTTTAATTACTGGGGACTTATAAGAGAATGTCAAATTCTATTTTTTAAACCAGTTATAATTTTTTAAATCTCTATAATATGTTTATTGCTCTCTAGGAGACAAAGCTAAATATTATTAAATATTTAAAATCTTCAGTGAATATATAATAAAATGATTTCTAATAAAACAACTTAAAATATGTTAAAAATCCATGCAAATATTATTGATTACTGAAACATTTATTTGTTTTTTATTTTCCTGTCTGTGATATTAGTTAAACGGAAGACCTTCAATTTAATGACAATTTGCTGTCATATTTAAAAATGTTTTAATTCTTTTTTAAATTTTTTATTTTTATTTTTGTTTGTTTTTTGGCCACTCCCAGCGGTTACATCTGGCTATGAGCTCAGAAATAACTTCTGGCTTGGGGGCCCATATGGGATGCTGGGGATCAAACTGCAGTCCATCCTAGTTTACCACAAGCAAGGCAAAAGCCCTACCGCTTACACCAATGCTCTGGCCCCAGAAATGTTTTAATTCTTATAGTAAGAAATATTTAAAGTTTCAAAAGTTTTAAAATACGTTTTTGTAAGAGATTTTAAAATATACTCATGTATATGTATATATATGCACATATTTGGTTTTGTAGCCAATAAACCAGGAATAACTAGATTACTCCTGGCTCTGCATTCAGGAATTACTCCTGAAAGGTGCTTGGATCATGTGGCATGTCAGAGATAGAAGCATGTCAGACCCATACAAGGCAAGCACTTTATACATGGGTATATCTTGCCAGTCCAAGATCTTGTTTTTCAAAAGTAAGTTATGACAAATAAACTCTATGAGAGATAAACTACAAAACTATGAGTTTGATAAAATAGTACCAATTATTAAAGAGGTATCTATTAAAAAGTTGCTCAAGCAATTACTGTCTTAATTTTGTGAAGGAGACAGTAATATTTCAGGTATATAAATCATAAACTCAATAGGAAAGTCCATATAACTAAAATATTCAATATTACAATTAGTATGCCTTGTATTCATTAGAAAATACAGTGTTTTCAGAAAAAGGAATTAGTAATTGTCCTGAAATTTTTCTAGTAAATTTAGCTATTTTGGTCTTTGTTTTATTATTTCCTCTATTAACACAACATAATCTCCATATTCACCTATGTATGGGTAAACTTTATGGCTTCACTTTTCCTAACTACTGCATAGTATTCCATTGTGAAGATGTACCAAAGTTTCTTTAGCCCTTCATCTGTTCTCAAATACTAGGGTTTTCCCATTGTAACAAATATGGGAATGCAGAAGGCTTTTCTGCATGCCATTTTTAATTCCTAAGTTATATCCTATATGTCTTGTAATGTAGTGTTCTTTATGTTTTCAAAGAACCAACTCTTGCTTTCATTGATCTTCTGGTTTATTTTCTTGGGTTTCCTGTTCATTGATTACTGCTCTAACTTATTTTCATCATCCTGACAATTTTTGATCTGTTTTGTTGGTTCTTTTCCATTTTTTTAAAATTCAATTGGGTTATTTTTGTTGGGGGGGCCACACCCGTTAACGCTCAGGGGTTACTCCTGGCTATGCACTCAGAAGTCACTCCTGGCTTGGAAGACCATATGGGACGCTGGGTATCGAACCACAGTCTGTCCTAGGCTAGCGCTGCCAAGGCAGACACCTTACCTCTAGCACCACCACACTGGCCCCTCCATTCGGTTATTTATGTAGTCTCTTTCTTGCTTCCTGATAAATAATGGCATGCTAATAATTTTCCTCTTTATACCACTTTTGCTATATCTCACAGATTCTAATAATTCATGTCTTTATTCTCATTTGTTTCCAGGAATCTTTTCTTTATCTTTGATTTTATCTCTGGCCCACTATCTGTTCAGTAGTAAGCTTTTAATTACTAGGTATTACCGTTTTTTCCATTTATGTTTGTAATTCACTTTTTTAAATGTCTTTATTTTAAACACCTTGATTACAAATATAATTGTAGTTGGTTTTCAGTCATATAAAGAACACCCAGCTTCACCAGTGCAACATTCCCAAATCCAAAATTCCTAAATCTCCCTCCTCCCCACCCTGTGCCTATAACTGGGACAGGCTTTCTACTTCCCCCATTCATTCACATTGTTATGATAGATGTCAGAGTAGTTATTTCTCTAACTGCACTCATCACTCTTTGTGCCGAGCTTCATATCATGAGCTGGACCTTCTAGCTCTTATCTCTTTTGTCTCTGAGAATTATTGCAAAAATGTCTTGTATTTTTCATAAAATCCATAAATGAGTGTGACTATTCTGTGTTTATCTCTCTCCTTCTGACTTATTTCACTCAATATAATAGATTCCATGTACATCCATGTATAGGAAAATTTCATGACTTCATTCTCTCCTGACGGTTGCATAATATTCCATTGTGTAAATGTACCACCATATCTGTTCATCTGTGGAAGGGCATCTTGGTTGTTTCCAGAGTCTGGCTATTGTAAATAGTGCTGCAATGAATATTGGTCAGAAAGAAACCTTTCTCAATATAGTAAAGGCCATCTACCACAAGCCAATGGCAAATATTATCCTCAATGGAGATAAACTAAAAGTCTTTCCTCTAAAATCTAGTACAAGACAAGGCTGCCCTCTCTCACAACTCCTATTCAACATAGTGCTGGAAATTCTTGCCACAGTGATTAGGCAAGAAGAAGATATCAAGGGCATCCAGATAGAAAAGGAGTAAGTGAAGCTCTCACTGTTTGCAGATGACATGATACTATATTTAATATATAAGGACTCTACCAAAAAGCTTCTAGAAACAATAGATTCATATATCAATGTTGCAGGCTACAAAACTAACACACAAAAATTAATGGCCTATTTATAAACCAATAATGATAAAGAAAAATGGACATTATGACAACAATCCCACTCACATTAGTGTCACACAAACTCAAATATCTTGGGGTCAACTTGACTAAAGACATTAAAGACCTATACAAAGAAAACTGTAAAAACCTGCTAAGAGGGGACACTAGGAAATGGAATCTCATACCCTACTCATGAATTGGCAGGATTAACATCATGAAAATGGCAATACTCCCCAAAACATTGTACAGATTTTGTGCATTCCCTCTAAATATACCCATGCCATTCTTTAAAGAAGTGGATCAAACACTTCTAAAATTTATTTGGAGCAATAAACACCCTCAAATAGCTAAAGCAATCTTTGGGCAAAAGGAATATAGGAGACATTACTTTCCCCAATTTTAAACTGTATTACAAAGCAATAGTTATCAAAACAGCATGATATTGGACACCATGCCCAAAGATCAAATCCAAATGTTCTAAAGACCTTGATATCAGAAACCATAAGGTAAATAAAACAGCACATAGGTAAAACATTCCATGACATTGAGACTAAAAGCATCTTCAAGGAGGAAATGGCACTCTTCAAACAAGTGGAAACAGAGATAAACAGATGGGAATATATTAGGCTGTAATTCACTTTTATTCAAGTGTATCATGATGGGAATATTAGCTGTGGACTCAGCATCTGATGTACAAAAACCTCAAAGAGATGAGACTGTAAAGAAAAATAGCAAAGGAATTTATTCCAGCTTGCTGGGTCCCCAACTCTCTCAGACAATAACCCATAATTGAAATTAACAAGCTACTTTTATAGGGATTGGGATACTTCAAGCTAATGGTTAAACTAAGGTTCTTAGTACATATTGAATCAGTCAGGTTTAAACTGTTTGACTGAAGCAGTAGAGGATGGAACTAGGTACTCACTGACCTCCTAGTGCAGTCTACTAGTGTATTGTCCTCAGGTTCCTTTGTGTTGCCAGATATCTTTCACTCCTTAGGTTGTATAACTGTCCTGGTTTGTGTTCTTAATATTCCTAAAACTGGCTGCCATTCTTGGCCTACCCTCTGGGACCTAGTTCCTATTCTTTGCAACTTTAAGCTTGGCATAGTTAAGCTTTAGTTATGTCTATAACAATGATATTTACAGAAACAAAATAAGCAGTTAATCCTAAATCAAATTTATGTGGGAAATAGGATTTATGTGAGATCAGCAATATAGTTAACCAAAATCTTAAACATTCTAAACTTAAACTTAATTATAAAATTGTATTCTAATATTCCCTTCTAACAGGAGAAGATAATTGATACAATTTTTATCCTCTTGATTATATGAAGATATGTCTTAGGGCCCAGCATGTGGTCTATTTTGGTGAATGTCCCATGTGCATTGGAGAAGAAAGTGTATTCAAGATTCTGAGGATAAAAAGCCATATATATATATACACTAAGCCACTTTCTTCCATTTCTTTTTCCAAAGTTAGTATATATTTATTAAGTTTTAGCCTGGTTTATCTATGAAGAGGTGATAAGAGTGTATTGAAGTCTCTCTCTACTATTGTATTGCTATTGATCTCTTTGTCTTAAGTATTTTGCTGGTCCCTAATTGGGTGCATATATATTTAGCATTGTGATTTTTCTGATGTGCATATCCCTTAATTATTAAATATTGACCCTTTGTCTCTTACAAACTTTTTCCATTTGTAGTCTATATTGTCTAATATTAGTATGGCCACCCCACCCTTTTTAAAGATCTGTTTGCTTGGAGGATTTTGTTCCAACATTTGACTTTGAGTCTCTGTTTGTTCTGACTATTCAAATGCGTTTCTTGCAGGCTGCAAAAGGTTAGATTTAATTCTCTGATCCATTTGCCACTCAGTGTCTCTTAATTAGTGCAGTTAGTCCATTGACATTGAGAAAGATTACTGTCATGGTGTTTTGTGTCTTATTTTTGTAGAAGTTTGGTTTTTTGGAGTTTGTCTTGCCTTAAAGTAGACCCTTTAGTTCTTCTTTTAGTTTTATTTTGAATCTGTAAAGTTCTTGAGATGTGTTCATCCGTAAAATATATGAGGGATATAAAGGTTATGAAGAATACACATATTGTTCCTTCAAACCTGACTTAGTCTGTCTGGGAGAATTATTATTGGTGATGCATTTATTTCATTGAGTTTTCTCACTATATCCCACTATATATAGCTTCTGGTTTGGAGAATTGTGGTAAGTCTGCTGTAAATCTTAATCTGCTTACTTGTATGTTATTTTCTTCTTTGCTCTTGTTTTCAGTAGTCCTTCTCTATCTATTGTTTTCATTGTGAATAACATGTTCCTTGTTGTGCTTTTGTTTGGGTCTCTTTTAGTTGGTACTCTTTGGGCATTCAGGATGGGGGTTAATGCACTTTTCAGCTCTGGGAACTTCTTAGAAATGATGTTTTTAATTATTGATTTTTCATGGGAGGTTTCTTGGCACAATAAGACTGACAATTTTTATGTTCTTTCTGTTAAGTTTACCCGGAGTACCATTGTTGTCTTTTTAGTTATTTTAAGTATTTTTCCATCTTCTCATCGTTTATTTTAAGGCTCTTTTCTAACTTATTCTGTTGTATGGAGGTGTTGTGCTGAAATTCAGCTCATTGATTCTGTTCTTAGAATCTGTTACTTTACTAGTGAGGCCTTCCAGTGAGCTCATTTTGCCTACCAAGTTTTTCTTTTTTATTATTTCTTTTTCAAGTGTTCTCACTTTTACACTCATATCCTCTTGAATTTTATTGGCTTCATGTTCCAGGGTTTCTTTGAGTTCTTTGAATATCCTTACATTTCCTCTCTAAAAGTTCTTATCAGATAGGTTATGTAGTTGACTCATACTGGTAGTATCTTTAGACTCATTCTTCATTTACTATTAGATATAATCATTGATACGCTGTATTTCTTTTTACTCTGCATGTGAGAATAATCTTGTTGTGTTTGTAAACTGTCACATTAACTTTCACCCAGCACAATGCTATTTCTCTTCCACCTGAGATCCAAAAAATATTCTCGAAAAATTTGTGAGCAATCACTTCCCACAACTCAAAATTGTAATACAAAGTAGTAAACAGAACATGTTCCTGGAAAATGGAAATAACCTAAGTTCTATGGAATAGTGTTGTAAATCTAAAAAGAAATATTCAGAAATATCATCAGTTAATCTTAGAGGAGCAAAAATCTAGGAAGCAGAGCAAAAAAAAAAAGCTTCTTCAACAAGTGATACTTGAAAAATTAGTCAAAAAGAGAATAAGCACCAAATGTTCTGACTCTTCTGTAATGTATAAGGAAACAAAAAATAGATGACAATAATATATAACAAACTCTTCCTTTCTTCTTTTCTTTTATTAAATCACAAATGTCTATGTTATTGTAAATACATCATTTAAACTATAATAAGATAAATAAAATTTAAAAATATTTGTCCTCACCAGAAATGCCCTTCAGAGATTTTTATAGTAATCAGTTTTACAGGCATTTTTATTCTAAATTTTGGGCATTAGTTGGCAGCACTCGGGAATTATTACTGGTTCTGCATTTAAAAAATTACTGCTAGAACTCTTGGGTACAGTGAGGGTTTTTCAGGATTTAACCTGAGTTGGCCACATGCAAGTTAAATGTCCTAGCAGCAGTGCTAATGCTCCGTCCCAATAGGCATTTTTAGCAATGTTGTCTGATGTATTGTTTCAACAGATCAGAAGACAAGTGTTTATGTCTGTCTTGGTCCATTGATTGGAATAATTTTATAGAATAAATGTTCATAAATGAAGTAGATGACCATCCACGCAAGCATTATAAAAATTCAATCTAATTTTTCTCAAGTCCCAATGGTACCAATCAAATTTATTAAGCAGACATTACATTTTCATTAAATCACCAAATATACACAATCACAAAATAACAACAAATGTTGGAAAGAAATGTGGATGATATTGCAGTGTATCATTTTCAACTATATTATAAAGTTATATTAATCAAAATATTGTGTTACCAGAATAAAAGACACACATAAATAGCATAGAACTTAAAAACAAAGTGGGCAGGAGAGATAGAATAAGGGGGTAGAGCAATTTCTAGCTTAGGTTTGATCTCTGGAATCCCATATGGACCCAAATCTGTCAGGAGTGATCCCTGAGTACAGACTCAAAAATAGGTCCTGAGGGGCCAGAGCAGTGGCACAAGCAGTAGGGCATGTACTATCCTAGAAAGGACCTCGGTTTAATCCCCCCAGTCCCATATGGTCCCCCTAGCCAGGAGAGATTTCTGAGTGCATATCCAGGAGTAACTCCTGAGCATCACTGGGTATGGCCCAAAAAAGGGGGAAAAAAAGAAGTCCTGAGCACCACTAGGTGTGACCCAAACAAAACAAAAAATTTACATTAAAGACAAGAAATGACTATAATTTATGCAAATTACCCAAGCAAATAAAATAAGAAATATCTTTAAGACTGATGCTGGTAAAACTGCATCATCACATGCAAAAGAAAAAAAAATGAACTACTACGTTAAAGGATGCAATAAATTAACCGAATATGGTTCAAAAATTGTAAGTGATGCTTGAATCTACAATGTATATTCACTGGAACATAGGCAAAACTTCAAATCAGAGCAAAGCTTTCTATGATTAATTTAGTGATACAAAGCTAAATGTCAAGGAAAATACAAAAACAAATAAAATTATGTAAAACTAAAATTCAGTTTTAGAAAGGAACTATCACTAAAGCTAAAAAATATCCTTCTGAATGTAATAAAATATTTGCACATATTTGACAAAGGACTAATATAAGTTATATATAAAGAACTAAGAATACTCAGCAACTACTTAAAACAATGTAATCAAAGTGAAAAAAACTAAATAAAAAGTTTTACTAAAGGCATAATTATGATCAGTTGTAAGATAACAAGTTTATTGCTCTTTATCAGGGATATTCAGACCAAATCAACATTTAATTATCACATCAGAGAAGTGAGAATGGCCTATAAATAAGAAACAAGTGCTGGTAGAGATGTGAAAATAAAGGAACACTTATTTGTCTTTCATCCAATTTGATGAGTTGTCAAAAATTAAAAATAGAGCTACCATATATAACATTTCTATTTGTAGGTAAATATCAAATACCACAAAAGTACTAATTCAAAGATATATATGCCAACATATGACCATTGTAGTAATAATAATGACAGTATCCAATGACATATACATTAGAATAGTGTTCAGACACTACAAAATATAAAAGATTAAACAAAACAATATATTTCCTTTTGCTCTACCCTGAGTGAAACTGGAGAGACTAATTTAATTGAAGAAACTCAGATGAAGATAAAATGAGACTTTCACTCCTTGATAATTCCAATAAATACAAATCTTATTATTAAATATCATATATAGGTCAGAGAGATCATATAGAGAATATGGCACTTGTCTTTTACCTGCCAACACAGTAAAATAAGATCGTTAAATTCTAACATTTAAAAATCATATAGGTAAGTATGTGAAATCATCATGAATAATGTGTTAAGCTTATAGTTTTGATAAGCAAAACATTTTAATTATGAAATAGTAATGAACTTATTTTAAGGGTCATATACATAGTTTAACGGTTGTGCACATACTTTGCTTGAGAAGTTTCATGATTGATCCTTAGCAAAATATTTGTTCTGAGCACTTACAGAAATAAGCTCTCAGTAACAATCTAGAAGTAGCACTTGAGCACTACTGGGCATATTCCTAAAGCCAATAAATAATGAAATGAGCCAATAAATAATATTCAGCTTTGGGAGCGAGTGGAAGTCATAATTCACAGTTTTTAGGACTTGCTCAGGGGACCATATTTAGTGCCAGAAATTAAACCAGTTTGGGCTGTATTCAGTGCAAACCCCATAACCGTGGTGCTACCCTTTCTACATCAACTCTGATTAGCTTTTAGTAACATTAGATGAATAGTATATTAACACAGGCTCTAATATAACTTCTGGATATATATAATATTACATACATATTATATATTTAATTTTTTAAAGGCTAGGAGGTATACCTAGAGGTGCTTTGGGCTTACTACTGACGATTCTCAGAGATCACTGCTGATGAGTCTAAGGAATATGGGATGCGCACGCTAGAGCATAGGCTGATTTTGTGTGAAAGATAAGAACCCTACTTACTGAAGTACAGCTCTGGCACCTGGGTTTCAATATTCTGAGTCAAATTGTGGCTTTACATTATTATTCTGTAGAGGTGATTTTTATGTAAAACTTATTTATATGTTATAAATTTATTTATTGAGTATTTTGTAATTGGGTTTCTGAGTGTTTTTTTCCTAACAACCCTGGTGGTATTAAGACATCATTTCAGTTTTCATTCCAAGGAAAATAACAATATATTCTATGACAAAGCTTTGTTAGCTGTAGAAATAGCTTTTAATCAGAGAATACTAAAATTTATTTTATGAAAATGATTTTAGAAATTTGTTTGGATTCAGAAGAATCCTGAAAAGCTGTCAGTACTCTATCTTCATAATTGTATGTTAATGGATGAAAAATTACATCTGCAATTTTGATCTATATAAAATGCAGATAAGAGACTATATTTTATCAGCATTTCTGCCGGTGATCCTGCCTACTTCAGAGATGCCTGAGACTGGATTTCTTCTGTATTCCTGCTGGTGATCCTGCCTGCTTCAGAGGTGGTTCAGGACATACACACATTGATTCCTGCTGGTTTCTGCCAGGAGTCAGAAGGGTGCAGAAGCCATCTTAGGTCATGCTGTTTTGAGCTGCCTGAGACTGGATTTTATCAGTGATCCTGTGGGTGAACCTACCTACTACAGAGAGTTCTTGGCTGGCTCTGCCCTCCTGCTGTGCCTTGGATGACTCTGAGGACTTGAAGGGAAATCTTTGCTTTGCTTGTCTGTCTTCCCTGAATACTTGAAGCTCTATTCAGAGGCCTAGGAAGTGCAGCCCCTCCCCCCCCAAAAAAAACTGTCATCTAGAGGCCGCAGAAGAGTGCGGCCACACACTCTTTCTAACCATTAAACCCCACCACAACACGCAGGAAAAACCACACTACAAGCGTGACAATGGGGAAACCTTGCAGGCAAACACCATGCACAGAGAATGAAGATGGAAGCTCAGACGACCTAATAAATTCCAACCACCTGATTAACCTCTCAGATAAGGAACTTAAAGTAGCAATATGGAAGATGTTTGTAGAACTCAAAGAAAGCATAGATTGATCTGAACAAAACACAAAGACAGAAATCAGAAAACTCCAACCTGAAATAACAGATCTGAAAAACATGGTAGCTCAACTGAAAACCTCAATGGATGGCCTCAACAGCAGAGTAACAGTGGCTAAGGAGAGAATCAGAGTACTGGAAGATGTGATGCAGAAAAACTCAACACAGTAGAAGAAATTGAAAAAGAACCTTAAGACAAAAAAAAAACAGGCAATGGAAAAAGTACTCAAGGAATGTGAACAAATGAAAATAGATGTCTTTGATAAACTCAACAGAAACAACATAAGAATCATTGGAGTCCCAGAAACTCAGGAAGGAGATCTCCAGGAAGAATCAACTGTCAAAGACATCATCAAAGAGATACTCCCAGAGTTAAAGACTACATGCAATCAAATCCTGTATGCCAGAAGAATACCAGCTAAAAGAGACCCAAAGAAAAACACCCCAAGACACATCCTCGTTACAATGACAAATCCCACAGATATAGAATACTGAAAGCAGCAAGATCAAAAAGGGAAATTACATTCAAAGGAGCATCCCTAAGACTTACAGCAGACATGTCTGGCTCTCAAGGCCAGAAGACAGTGGTGGGATATTGTGATAAGACTGAATGAAACGAATGCCTCACCAAGAATACTGCACCCAGCTTGACCCACATTCAGGATTGAAGAAAGAATACATAGCTTCATGGATAAACAACAGTTCAGAAACTTCACAAATGAAAAACCAGCCTTAAAGGAAAAACTGACAGGTCTACTCTAAGACAAGAGAGATCAACAGACACAGCAAACTTATCTACAAAGATGACATTAAATCCTATGACAATCATCTCCTGCAATGTCAACAGATTAAATTCACCAATTAAAAGACACAGAGTGGCAAAATGGGTCAAAAAGATGAATCCAATCTGCTGCCTACAAGAAACACATTGGAATAGTCAAAACAAACATAGACTCAAAATCAAAGGCTGGAGGAAAATTATCCAAGCAAACAACACCCTCAAAAAAGCTGGGGTGTCTATATCAATATCTGATGACACCAACTTTATACTCAGAAAAGTGGTAAGGGACAAAGATGGACAGTATGTACTAATCAAGGGATATGTGCAACAGGAAGAAATCAGACTATTAAACATATATGCACCCAATGAGAGAACAGCAAATTATTTAATACAATTACTGATAAATCTGAAAGAAGAATCAATAACAACACAATAATTGTGTGAGACTTCAACAAGGCCCTATCAACACTTGATAGGTCAACCAGACTGAAACCCAACAAAAACATACTAGCCCTGAAAAGAGTAATGGAAGAAAGAGGACTAGTAGATACATATAGGACACTCTATCCCAAAAAACCTGGATACACATTCTTTTCCAATGTACATGGGTCATTCTCCAGGATAGACTACATGCTTATACATAAAATATAGCTCCACAAAATCAAGAGGATAGAAATCTTGCAGGCTACCTTTGCTGACCACAAGACTCTGAAATTAGATGTGAACTACAAAGCCGCACAGAAAAAAAGTTTAACAATTAGAAATTAAGCACCCTGCTACAGAACAACCAGTGGGTCCAAGATGAAATAAAAAAGGAAACCAAATCTTTCCTGGAAACAAATAATAATGAAAACACAAACTGCCAGAATCTATGGGACACAGCAAAAGCAGTCCTGAGAGGAAAATTTATAGCTCTACAAGCACACATCAGGAAGGAAGAAGGGGCATACCTGAATAACTTAATGATGCAGTTCAAAAATTTAGAAAATGACCAACAAAAGGAATCAAAAATAGGGAAACAGAAGAAAATAACAAAGCTGAAAGCAGAAATCAATGAAGTGAAAAACCAAAAAACAATCTGAAAGATCAATGAAAGCAGAAGTTAGTTCTTTGAAAAAAAATAAACAAGATTAATAGACCATTGGCAAAACTCACAAAGAAAGAGAGAGAGAAATCTGATAACCTGTATTAGAAATGAAAAGGGGGAGATCATGACAGATATTGCAGAGATCCAAAGGGTAATAAGAGACTACTTTGAGAAACTTTATGCTACTAAACATGAGAACCTAGAAGAAATGGAAAAATTCTTGAACACTTATAACCTTCCACATTTAAGTAAGAAGAATGTAGCATATCTAAACACCCCCATCACTACTGAGGAAATTGAAACTGTAATCAAACATCTGCCCCAAAAGAAAAGCCCAGGCCCAGATGGATTTCCTAATAAATTTTTTCAAATATTTTAAGAGGAGCTACTACCATCCTAGCCAGGCTCTTCCATGAAATTGAAAAAATGGGAACACTCCTAAACAGCTTTTATGAAGCCAACATCACCTTGATACCAAAACCAGACAGAGATGCTTCCAAAAAAGAAAATTACAGACCAATATCCCTGATGAATGCTGATGCAAATATCTTCAACAAAATCCTGGCAAATAGGATCCAGTGCATTATCAAGAAGATCATACACTACGACCAAGTAGGTTTCATCCCAGGAATGCAATGGTTTAACATCCATAAATCTATCAACATAATACACAACATCAACAAGAAGAAAAATAAAAATCACATGATCATATCAAGGGACACAGAGAAAGCATTTGATAGGTCCAACACCCATTCTTGATAAAAATTCTCTGCAAGATGGGAATGGAAGGAACCTTTCACAACTTACTTGAAGCTATTTACCACAAGCCAATGGCAAATATTATCCTCAATGGAGAAAAACTAAAAGCCTTTCCTCTAAATTCAGGTACAAGACAAGGCTGTCCTCTCTCACCACTCCTCTTCAACATAGTACTGGAAGTTCTTGCAGTAGAGATCAGGCAAGAAAAAGATATCAAGGGAATCCAGATAAGAAAGGAAGAAGTCAAACTTTGCAATTGACATGATACTCTACTTAGAAAACCCTAAAGACTCTACCAAAAAGTTTCTAGAAACAATAGACTCATATAGCAAGGTGGCAGGCTACAAAATTAACACACAGAAATCAATGACCTTTTTATATGCCAATAATGATAGGGAAGGGAAGGAAGTCAAGAAGGCAATCCCATTCACATTAGTGCCACACAAACTCAAATATCTTGGAGTCAACTTGAACAAAGATGCGAAGGACCTATACAAAGAAAACTATAAAACCCTGCTCCAAGAAATAAGAGAGGACACACGGAAATGGAAACACATACCCTGCTCATGGATTGGCAGGATTAACAACATTAAAATGGCAATACTCCCCAAAGCATTATACAGATTTAATGCGAACCCCTTAAAAATACCCATGACATTTTTCAAAGAAGTGGATCAAACACTTATGAAGTTCATCTGGAACAATAAACACCCTCGAATAGCTAAAGCACTCCTAGGAAAAAGGAAAATGGGAGGCATTACTTTCCCCAACTTTAAACTGTACTACAAAGCAATAGTTATCAAAACAGCATGGTATTGGAATAAAGACAGACCCACAGATCAGTGAAATAGTCGTGAGTTCTCAGACAATGTTCTCCAGACTTACAGTCACCTAATTTTTGACAAAGGAGCAAGAAATCCTACGTGGAGCAGGGAAAATCTCTTTAACAAGTGGTGCTGGCAGAACTGGTTAGCCACTTGCAAAAAAGCCAACATAGAGCCCCCAGTTAACATCACGTACGAAGGTAAAATCCAAATGGATTAAAGACCTTGATATCAGACATGATACCATAAGGTATATAGAACAACACGTCAGTGAAACACTCTATGACATTGAGACTAAAGGCATCTTCAAGAAGGAAACTGCACTTTCCAAACAAGTGGAAGTAGAGATCAACAGATGGGAATACATTAAGCTGAGAAGCTTCTGCACCTCAAAAGAAATAGTGCCCAGGATACAAGAGCCACCCACCGAGTGGGAGAAACTATTCACCAACACCCATCAGATAAGGAGCTAATATCTAAAATATACAGGGTAATGACAGAACTTTATAAGAAAAAATCATCTAATCCCATCAAAAAATGGGGAGAAGAAATGAACAGACGCTTTGATAAAAAAGAAATACAAATGGCCAAAAGGCACGTGAGAAAATGCTCCTCTTCACTAATCATCAGGGAGATGCAAATCAAAACACTGATAAGATACCATCTCACATCACAGAGATTGGCATACATCACAAAGTATGAGAACAATAAGTGCTGGCAGGGATGTGGGGAGAAAGGAACTCTTATCCACTGCTGGTGGGAATGCCATCTAGTCCAACCTCTATGGAAAGCAAAATAGAGATTCCTCCAAAATCTAGAAATTGAACTCCCATTTGACCCAGCTATTCCACTCCTAGGGATATACCCTAAGAACACAAAAATACAATACAAAAACCCCTTCCTCACACCTATAATTATTGCAGCACTATTCACAATAGACAGGCCCTGGAAACAACCAAGATGCCCTTCAACAGATGAATCGCAAAGAAACCGTGGTACATATACAGAAGGGAATATTATGCAGCCATCAGGAGAGTTGAAGTCATGAAATTTTCCTATACATGGATGTACATGGAATCTATCATGCTGAGTGAAATAAGTCAGAGGGAGAGAGAGAGAGATGCAGAATTGTCTCACTCATCTATGGGTTTTAAGAAAAATAAAAGTAATTTTTGCAACTATCTTCAGAGACATGAGAGGAGGGCTGGAACTTCCAGTTCACTTCATGAAGCTCACCACAAAGAGTGGTGAGTGCAGTTATAGAAATAACTACACAGAGAACTACCATAATCATGTGAATGAATGAGGAAACTGGAAAGCCTGTCCAGAGTACAGGTGGGGGTGGGGTGGGATGAAGGGATATTTAGGACATTGGTGATGGGAACGTTGCACTGGTGAAGGGGGTGTTCTTTACATGACTAAAACCTAATCACAATCATATATGTATTCAAGATGTTTAAATAGAGAGAAAAAGAGAAATTAGTCATGAAAAAATAAAATAAAATGCAGATAAAATAATTTCAAACAGTACTATTTATTGAACAACCAATATATCATAAACTTAAATTAGTATGTGATGAAAGAATTTACATATATGTACAATCATAACCAAAGTACCAGGTTTAAGTAATATATATGTGGATGTTGACCTTAACAATGCATGTAACTATAAGATAGTAATTTTTAATAAAATATAACAATGGCTTTCTTTTTAATTAAATAATTTATTTAAACATTGTGACAACCATAATTCTAGTTGGGTTTCAGTCATAAATAAGAATACCCCACTTCCCCACACAACCTTCTCATCACCAATGCCCCCATCTCTTTCCTCCATACCCCACCCCCAGCATTCCAGACAGGTCCTCTAGATCTCTCACTCACTGACATTGTTATAATAGCTTTCAGCTTAGTTATTTCTCTAACTGCACTCATCATTCTTTGTGGTGAGCTTCATATCTTGAACTGGTCCTTCTGGCCCTCAACTCTGGGAATTATTTTAATGTATTTAATTTTTCTTAGACACCATAGATGAGTGAGACTATTCTTTGTCTCTCTCCCTCTGACTGATTTCACTCAGCATAATAGATTCCATATACATCTATGTATAGGAAAATGTCATGACTTCATCTCTCCTAACAGCTGAATAATATTCCATTGTATATATGTACCATAGTTTCTTTAGCTATTTATCTGTTGAAGGGCATCTTGGTTGCTTCCAAGTCTGGCTATTGTGAAAAGTGCTGCAATGAATATAGGTATGAGGAAGGGATTTTTGAATAGTATTTTTTGTGTTCGTTAGGTATATCCCTAGGAGTGGAATAGCTGGATCAAATGGGAACTGAATTTCCAGGGGTGTTTTTTTATTTATTTCTTTTTTAAAATATTTTATTAATATATTTTTATTTAAGTAACATGATTATAGTTGGCCTACAGTCACAAACAGAACACCCCCCTTCACTAATCTGACATTCCCCCCTCCCAATGCCCCCTCCCATCCCCTGCCTGTATTCGAGACAGGCATTCTACTACAGTTATTTGTTTTTAAGTTCAGTAAATTGTTTTTTTTTTTTCTTAAAGGATAAGGTTTAAAGAAAAAATAGTAAAGGTGTGACAGTGCAATCGACATTGTTTGCATAGGCCCAGGAAAATATGGGGGAAAAAAATCCTTGTCCTGATTACAAGACAGCCTCACCCCCGAGGTTTATTGGCATAAGACTGACTCTGGGCTCTAAACATTCCAGTCTGTCCACCCGAGTCATTCTTCATTGACCCAGTAAAATTTTTTTTACACTTTAGCTGTTGTTGGTATCAGGTTCCTATATTTAAAGATTCCGGATTCTATGCATTACTTTTATCGAAGTCAGGCTGATGTGGAGCATCCTCTAGTTTCAGCACACCATTATATGAGGAGCAATCTGCCCCACAAGCAGGCTGTTGCTGAATCTTCTGGGTGTTGAGAGCACTCTTTGGAGTAAGTCAATGCCAGAGCAGTAGTAGGTCTTCCTTGGTAGAGGTTTGGATCCTGATAATGTTTTAGACAATTGTGGACGTTTCCATAGATGGTATCCATTGTTCAGGTGTGTATGGGTGATGCCCATTCATCTGAGGTCTAAGCCAAATCATTATGCCAATGTTCAGGGTATAAGGCCTAACTGCATTACCAAATTTGTGTTCCCATCTCTATTAGATAAGAACTTGTTTGCATATGTATTATTTTCCCATTTTAATGTGCCTATGCAAAAGAGGAAAAATGCCGCAATATATTGTTGGTGCATCTGGGGGCCAATGAATAAAGTCCAACATTCCCTGTAACTTAGTTCAAACATGCATTCTATACCGAGATACTCTTCTACCAGTATTGCTTATAGAACAGATCTCAAAGAGGGAAAAGCAAACAAATACTCAAATAACAAAACCAGTGGACAAATTTGTCACTATATAAGAATATTCAAAGAGAGTTATAGATGTTAACGGAATAAATCTGAAATATACAAAGGAGATTCACCTGTCCCTTTTATGTTTTAGAAATAGTCAGGAGAAAGGGTGTTGTTCCTGAGACACCACTTTGGTCTGTGATTTTGCCAAGCGAAGAGCACATGGAGCTATGTCTTCCCCGTGTTGCCTGCTGAAACTTCAGACTCCCAGAGAGGCATTTGCTTCCTAATTGCTGGAAGCTGGAAGTTCACCAGTCCCTTCCCCGCCCCCTGCAGAAAGGGGGAAACCACGGGTCTCCTTTAAATTGCTCCTCGATGGAACCCACTTGATGGGACACTGAGCAGGCAGCAGGGGTAACCCTGGGGACTGGGAGGATGTGGAGGGAAGGCTGTGGGGAGGAGCCTGAGGCTGCATCTTCCCCTAAGCTTTGCAAAAAAGTCTACTGCGTGGAGCCATGTCATCCCCGTGTTGCCTGCTGAAGCTTCAGACTTTCCCCAGAACATTACTGTGAAAGATATGTAATTCACCTTGGCCAAAACAAAAATCATTAGTACAAAATGATGGTTAAATGTGGGGTAATAATAGGTGGGAGTGAGGGAATAAAGGAATAAAATGAGCTTTTGGGCGGCGTTCTGAATATGACAAAAAGATTAAACACAATGATATCCAAATATTTGTCTATATGTTCCACCCCCATGCAATTTCACAATGGAGAGGTTTTGTAAGGAAACTTGCCTGGGACTTCCTGAAGCCAGAACCTCTTCTGCTGCCATTCTCCATGCCCGCAGAAACTTCAGGCTCCCAGGAAGGAAAGAGATCCTTTAAGAGCTGGAAGGCCAGAAGTTCAAAGCCCCCACCCAAACCCTCCCTCCGGAGCCTGGTGGGAAATGGGGAAAGCCTAGGGTAACCTTTAAGCTCCTCCAAGGGACCCACCTCCCTGGCTTGCCCAGGGATGTGGCCCAGGGAAAGCCCTAGAGTTCAGGAGGAAGGAAGTAGCAGGGTGCTGGGGTGACCCAAGTCCTGTACCCTTCTTAGGCCTGGTTAAAAAAGAATTTACTGTTTTTAGAGGAATTTCCATATTGCTTTTTGTAAAGGCTGCATTAGAAAGCATTCCCACAGCAGTGAATGAGAGTTCCTTTCTCTCCACATCGCCAACAGCATTGATTTTTCTTGTTCTTTGTGATGTGTGCCAGTCTCTGTGGTGTGAGATGGTACCTCATTGTAGTGTTGATTTGCATCTCCCTTATGATTCATGATGTGGAGCATTTTTTTTCATGTGTCTTTTGGCCATTTGTATTTCTTCTTTGAGAAAGTGTCTTTTCATTTCTTCTTCCAATTTTGTGATGGGGTTAGATTATTTTCTCTTATTAAGTTATGTCAGTACCTTAAATATTTTGGAGCTTAGCCCCTAGTCTGTTGTGTATTGAGTAAATAGCTTCTCCCATTCTGTGGGTGGCTTTTGTATCTTAGGCACTATTTCGTTTGAGGTGCAGTAACTTCTCAGCTTTGAGTGATGAGAAAGGACAGCCTTGTGTTGTACCAGATTTTAGAGCAAATTTTTTTAGTTTATCTCTATTGAGAATAACATTTGCCATTGGCATGTGGTAGATGGCCTTGACTATATTGAGTAAATTTCCTTCCATTCTCATCTTAATGAGAATTTTTATCAAAAATGGGTATTGCAACTTATCAAGTGCTTTCTCTGAATCTATTGATAAGACTATATGGTTTTCCTTTTTCTTTTTGTTGATATGGTGTATTATGTTGATTGAAAGTCTCATTTTGGTTCAATATTGCTTCCTTTATTTCAACCCTAAATAAATGAGGCCACTTCAATAGGCATTCCCTCAAAAATCTTTAACACTTGGTCTTCATGCAATAAATAAAGGTGTCTTTGAGTTATTCATTGTTTTGGGGTGGCATTATGTGCATCCAGAAATACCCCTGATTCCTAAAGTACTGGCCTACTTGGGTTTAATCAGGCATCTCATATAATCTCCTGAGTCTGCCAGGACAAATGTCTTTTTCTTTCTTTCTTTCTTTCTTTCTTTCTTTCTTTCTTTCTTTCTTTCTTTCTTTCTTTCTTTCTTTCTTTCTTTCTTTCTTTCTTTCTTTCTTTCTTTCTTTCTTTCTTTCTTTCTTTCTTTCTTCTTTCTTTCTTCTTTCTTTCTTTCTTTCTTTCTTTCTTTCTTTCTTTCTTTCTTTCTTTCTTTCTTTCTTTCTTTCTTTCTTTCTTTCTTTCTTTCTTTCTTTCTTTCTTTCTTTCTTTCTTTCTTTCTTTCTTCCTTCCTTCCTTCCTTCCTTCCTTCCTTCCTTCCTTCTTTCTTTCTTTCTTTCTTTCTTTCTTTCTTTCTTTCTTTCTTTCTTTCTTTCTTTCTTTCTTTCTTCTCTTTCTTTCTTTCTTTCTTTCTCTCTTTTTCTTTCTTTCTTTGTTTCTATTTCTTTCTTTCTTTCTTTTCCTTCCTTCCTTCTTTCTTTCTTTCTTTTTCTCTCTCTCTCTTTCTTTCTTTCTTTTTCTTTCTTTCTTTCTTTCTCTCTCTTTCTCTCTCTTTCTTTCTCTCTTTCTTTTCCTTCCTTCCTTCCTTCCTTCCTTCCTTCCTTCCTTCCTTCCTTCCTTCCTTCCTTCCTTCCTTCCTTCCTTCCTTCCTTCCTTCCTTCCTTCCTTCCTTCCTTCCTTCCTTCCTTCCTTCTTTCTTTTTCTTTTCGGTTTTTGGGTCACTTTCGGCTGCGCTCAGGGGTTACTCCTGTCTCTAAGCTCAGAAATCTCTCCTGCAGGCTCGGAGGACCATGTGGGAAGCCGGGATTCGAACCACCGTCCATCTGCATGCAAGGCAAATGTCTTACCTCTATGCTATCTCTCCAGCCCTTGCCAGGACAAATTTCTGAGTGCAGAACCAAGAGCCAGGAGTAATTGCTGAGTACCACTGGTGTGGCCCAAAAACCAAAAAGAAAAATAAAAAAGAATGCCTGCTGGCCACTGACAGAAAGTAAGCAAATCTCACCTAAATTTTTAACCTGAGGGTATCTCAATTTAAACATGTTCTTTATTGTATATAAAGGCTCCACACGTTGTTGGAATAGAGAAGTTGTCTACAGGAAATAATCTGAACCAGGCCAAAAAAACCAGGTGAATTGCGTGTGGTCTGGTAGTTTTCTTCCTCATAGTGTGAGAGAGAGAGCTACCTGCTAGAACTGCAATTTATTTTTGAGTACAGAGATCACCCCCAGAAAGGAGTGTAAAGAAAAATAGCCCATCCCGAGCCAGTCCTACCCAGGTATGGTTGAGACATGCAAAACTATATGGTTAGTTAGAAAATCTCTGTTTGGGTAAAATCAAGTTGTAAACAAGCAGATATAAAGAAGCCAGGTATGATCTTTGTTTTAGATGAAGCCAAATTGTAAAAAAACAGATATGAAGAAACCAGGAACGATGATCTTTGTTTTGGGTGAAAGAAAATTGCAAATTGTGAAGCAACAATTGTATATAAGTGTGAAATACTGCTAATAATATTAAAATTACGCCCTTATAAGTTGAGGCCGTTCCAGAGGTCCATGACCTACTTTTCTAAACAATTGGACTCATGTATCATGGTTTATCCAACTGTTTGAGAATATTGAGTGCCACTCCACTTTTAGTAGACGAGAAATTCCAAACTGAGGCTAGTGAAGCAGAATATGGAACATGGGCCTCTTAGCTACACATATTCAATTGGAGATAGGCACTCACCAAATTTCAACACTAATCAACAGTTCCCTGCCTCACCTACTTGGACCATACAAAGAAAAATTACAAGTTTAAGTAAGTTTGACTTCGGTTATAAAATAACCATAGATATATGTTATAAGTTATAAAAATAACTTATTTTTATAACCACAACTATCATTACAAAAATTCCAACAATTATTTGATTTGTCATAAACTTTGTCATGATTCACAGTAAATGACATTTTCCAGACATGAATGATAATATATATGCTGATTTGCTTTAAACATGTACATGTATATTTCTAAGTACAAAGGCAAGTACTTTGAAAATAATTATTAGCTATAATAATAATGACAGTGTTAAACAGTTACTATAGAAACAGTGAAATCTGTTTGTAATTACTCTGTAAGTCTATGGTACTAAAAAATAATTTTAGTTAAAATATATGCTAAATTTTCCACAAACATCATCAGCCTAATGTAGGTTTCTAATATCTACTTTATAGTCAAGCACTCAGCTCTAATTTTGGGATCTAATTAAAGCTAGTTGCGTGACCATTGGTAAGTAATTTAACTTTTCTATTTTTCCTCTTTTGTAAAATGTTGAATAAAAAAGTCTCACATACATATTGCAAAGATAATTTCAGAAAATATCTGTATTATTAAATATTCATTAATCATCCTATAATTTATGATGAAAATATGTCATAATTACCCAAATAACATTGACATATTATTATTAATTAAAATCTATAGTTTACATTAAAATTTAAAATTGTAGTTACATTTTGTAGATTTTGACCATATAAAGAAAATGAGATGAGATGACAAATAGTGTATCTAATAAAAAATTTGTCTCTTATATTTGACAACATAAGTAGCACTGAGTACTTTTTTATAATTTACAGTTTTTGTATTGCTTTCTGTCTTCAAACATATCTTCAAGTATAATGGGATCTTGCTTCTATTTTATCCTATTAGCAATAAGTAATTTTTTCAATTTAGTTTTCAGAGAAAATATTTATTTTTCATAAATAAATACCACACTGTATGTATCAGAAACAATTTAATTCCAAACTAATAGTAGTCAGGGAGTGCTGATGTATGGCAGTTGGACTCATGATTTGCTTCTATTGGGGATAGTTTATCTCTTTGCTCTGCTTTAATATAGTCCACAGATGAGCAAGATCATGGTGTTTTTGTCTTTTTGTTCATCTGTTCACTGCTCTTATCAAGATATGCTTCAATTCTATCAAAGTAGTAGCAAACTGCAAATATTTGATCTCTTCTCATAGCTAAACAGTATATTCCATTTTAATAGATGACCATCTCATTAAACACCTGTTGCTGAACACTTGTTTTTCTCCAGATCTTGGCTATCATAAAAAATATTCTAACAAACATAGATGTGCCCATGTCTTTGTAAATTCAAGTTTTAATGTTTGCAAATTAGTTGAGAAAGAAAATAAAAATTCACTTGTAGAGACTAAAAGATAGAGAAGGAAAGAAACTAAGTATTTTTTTTAATTTCTCTTAGAGTCTGAGGCTGTGATGCCAGAGAGAGGGAGAGAGAGATAGATGGAAATTCACAGGCCAGAGTGGGTCCTGGTACAAAAAAATGATACAAAGCATACAGCATCTCTCTGATGCTTTATCTCTGCCTCCCCCTCCCACATATCAACCAGCTCACACTTCTTTAGTCACTATCCTGGGCCTCCCTGCAAAGGTCCAAGTTTTACTTTTTTTTTTTTTTTTTTTTTTTTTTTTTTTTTTTTGCATATTTTTTTTTATTTAAACACCTTGATTACATACATGATTGTGTTTGGGTTTCAGTCATAAAAGGAACACCACCCATCACCAGTGCAACATTCGCATCACCCAAGTCCCAAATCTCCCTCCTCCCCACCCAACCCCTGCCTGTACCCTAAACAGGCTCTACATTTCCCTCGTACATTCTCAATATTAGGACAGTTCAAAATGTAGTTATTTCTCTAACTAAACTCATCACTCTTTGTGGTGAGCTTCCTGAGGTGAGCTGGAACTTCCAACTCTTTTCTCTTTTGTGTCTGAAAATTATTATTACAAGGGTGTCTTTCATTTTTCTTAAAACCCATAGATGAGTGAGACCATTCTGCGTTTTTCTCTCTCTCTCTGACTTATTTCACTCAGCATAATAGATTCCATGTACATCCATGTATAGGAAAATTTCATGACTTCATCTCTCCTGACAGCTGCATAATATTCCATTGTGTATATGTACCACAGTTTCTTTAGCCATTCGTCTGTTGAAGGGCATCTTGGTTGTTTCCAGAGTCTTGCTATGGTAAATAGAGCTGCAATGAATATAGGTGTAAGGAAGGGGTTTTTGTATTGTATTTTTGTGTTCCTAGGGTATATTCCTAGGAGTGGTATAGCTGGATCGTATGGGAGCTCGATTTCCAGTTTTTGGAGGAATCTCCATATCGCTTTCCATAAAGGTTGAACTAGACAGCATTCCCACCAGCAGTGGATAAGAGTTCCTTTCTCTCCACATCCCCGCCAACACTGTTTATTCTCATTCTTTGTGATGTGTGCCATTCTCTGGGGTGTGAGGTGGTATCTCATCGTTGTTTTGATTTGCATCTCCCTGATGATTAGTGATGTGGAACATTTTTTCATGTGTCTTTTGGCCATGTGTATTTCTTCTTTGTCAAAGTGTCTGTTCATTTCTTCTCCCCATTTTTTGATGGGGTTAGATGTTTTTTTCTTGTAGAGTTCTGTCAGTGCCTTGTATATTTTGGAGATTAGCCCCTTATCTGATGGGTATTGGGTGAATAGTTTCTCCCATTCAGTGGGTGGCTCTTGTATCCTGGGCACTATTTCCTTTGAGGTGCAGAAGCTTCTCAGCTTAATATATTCCCATCTGTTAATCTCTGCTTTCACTTGCTTGGAGAGTGCAGTTTCCTCCTTGAAGATGCCTGTAATGTCCTGGAGTGTTTTGCCTATGTGCTGTTCTATATATCTTATGGTTTTGGGGCTGATATCGAGGTCTTTAATCCATTTGGATTTTACCTTTGTACATGATGTTAGCTGGGGGTCTAAGTTTAATTTTTTGCAAGTGGCTATCCAATTGTGCCAACACCACTTGTTGAAGAGGCTTTCCCTGCTCCATTTAGGATTTCCTGCTCCTTTATCAAAAATTAGATGGTTGTATCTCTGGGGAACATTTTCTGAGTATTCAAGCCTATTCCACTGATCTGAGGACCTATCCTTATTCCAATACCATGCTGTTTTGATAACTGTTGCTTTGTAGTACAGTTTAAAGTTGGGAAAAGTAATTCCTCCCATATTCTTTTTCCCAATGATTGCTTTAGCTATTCGAGGGTGTTTATTGTTCCAAATGAATTTCAAAAGTGTCTGATCCACTTCTTTGAAGAATGTCATGGGTATCTTTAGAGGGATGGCATTAAATCTGTATAATGCCTTGGGGAGTATTGACATTTTGATGATGTTAATCCTGCCAATCCATGAGCAGGGTATGCGTTTCCATTTCCGTGTGTCCTCTCTTATTTCTTGGAGCAGAGTTTTATAGTTTTCTTTGTATAGGTCCTTCACATATTTAGTCAAGTTGATTCCAAGATATTTGAGTTTGTGTGGCACTATTGTGAATGGGGTTGTTTTCTTAATGTCCATTTCATCCTTATTACTATTGGTATATAGAAAGGCCATTGATTTTTGTGTGTTAATTTTGTAGCCTGCCACCTTGCTATATGAGTCTATTGTTTCTAGAAGCTTTTTGATAGAGTCTTTAGGGTTTTCTAAGTAGAGTATCATGTCATCTGCAAACAGTGAGAGCTTGACTTCTTCCTTTCCTATCTGGATTCCCTTGATATCCTTTTCTTGCCTAATCGCTATAGCAAGTACTTCCAGTGCTATGTTGAATAGGAGTGGTGAGAGAGGACAGCCTTGTCTTGTGCCAGAATTTAGAGGGAAGGCTTTCAGTTTTTCTCCATTGAGGATAATATTTGCCACTGGCTTGTGGTAGATGGCCTTCACTATATTGAGAAAGGTTCCCTCCATTCCCATCTTGCTGAGAGTTTTGATCAAGAATGGGTGTTGGACCTTATCAAATGCTTTCTCTGCATCTATTGATATGATCATGTGGTTTTTATTTTTCTTGTTATTGATGTTGTGTATTATGTTGATAGATTTACGGATGTTAAACCAGCCTTGCATTCCTGGGATGAAACCTACTTGATCGTAGTGGATGATCTTCTTAACGAGGCATTGAATCCTATTTGCCAGGATTTTGTTGAGGATCTTTGCATCTGCATTCATCAGTGATATTGGTCTGTAATTTTCTTTTTTGGTAGCGTCTCTGTCTGGTTTAGGTATCAAGGTGATGTTGGCTTCATAAAAGCTATTTGGGAGTGTTTCTGTTTGTTCAATTTCATGAAAGAGTCTTGCCAAGATTGGCAGTAGTTCCTCTTGGAAAGTTTGATAGAATTCATTAGTGAATCCATCTGGACCTGGGCTTTTGTTTTTCGGCAGACATTTGATTACTGTTTTAATTTCATCAATGGTGATGGGGGTGTTTAGATATGCTACATCCTCTTCCTTCAACCGTGGAAGATTATAAGAGTCCAAGAATTTATCCATTTCTTCCAGGTTCTCATTTTTAGTGGCGTAGAGTTTTTCAAAGTAGTTTCTGATTACCCTTTGAATCTCTGTCATATCAGTAGTGATCTCTCCTTTTTCATTCCTGATACGAGTTATCAAGTTTCTCTCTCTCTCTTTCTTTGTTAGGTTTGCCAGTGGTCTATCAATCTTGTTTATTTTTTCAAAGAACCAACTTTTGCTTTCGTTGATCTTTCGGATTGTTTTTTGAGTTTCCACTTCGTTGATTTCTGCTCTCAGCTTTGTTATTTCCTTCTGTCTTCCTATTCTTGGGTCCTTTTGTTGAGCATTTTCTAGTTCTATTAGCTGTGTCATTAAGCTACTCAGGTAAGCTCCTTCTTCCTTCCTGATGTGTGCTTGCAAAGCTATAAATTTTCCTCTCAGTACTGCTTTTGCTGTGTCCCATAAGTTCTGAGAGTTTGTGTCTTTATTGTCATTTGTTTCCAGGAACCTTTTTATTTCCTCCTTGATTTCATCTCGGACCCACTGGTTATTGAGCATGAGGCTGTTTAACTTCCAGGTGTTAAAGTGTTTCTTCTGAGTCCCTTTGGAATTCACAAATAATTTCAGAGCCTTGTGGTCAGCGAAGGTAGTCTGCAAAATTTCTATCCTCTTGATCTTATGGAGGTATGTTTTATGTGCCAGCATGTAGTCTATCCTGGAGAATGTCCCATGTACATTGGAGAAGAATGTGTATCCAGGTTTCTGGGGATGGAGTGTCCTATATATATCCACTAGGCCTCTTTCTTCCATTTCTCTCCTCAGGTCTAGTATATTCTTGTTGGGTTTCAGTCTGGTTGACCTGTCCAGTGTTGACAAAGCCGTGTTAAGGTCCCCCACAATTATTGTGTTGTTGTTGATATTATTTTTCAGATTTGTCAACAGTTGTATTAAATATTTTGCTGGCCCCTCATTCGGTGCATATATGTTTAGGAGAGTGAATTCTTCCTGCTCTACGTACCCCTTGATTAATATAAAATGTCCATCTTTGTCCCTTACAACCTTCCTGAGTATAAAGTTTGCATTATCTGATATTAGTATGGCCACTCCAGCTTTTTTATGGGTGTTGTTTGCTTGGATAATTTTTCTCCAGCCTTTTATTTTGAGTCTATGTTTGTTCTGACTATTCAGGTGCGTTTCTTGTAGGCAGCAGAAGGTTGGATTGAGTTTTTTGATCCATTTAGCCACTCTGTGTCTCTTAACTGGTGCATTTAGTCCATTGACGTTGAGAGAAAGAATTGTCCTGGGATTTAACGCCATCTTTATTTCAAAATTTGGTGTGTCTTTTGGGTAGTCTTGTCTTAGATTAGGTCTTTCAGTTTTTCTCTTAAGACTGGTTTTGTGTCTGTGAAGTTTCTGAGCTGTTTTTTGTCTGTGAAACCATGTATTCTTCCATCAAACCGGAAAGTGAGTTTTGCTGGGTATAGTATTCTGGGTGAAGCATTCATTTCATTCAGTCTTGTCACAATATCCCACCACTGCTTTCTGGCATTGAGTGTTTCTGGTGACAGGTCTGCTGTAAATCTCAGGGAAGCTTGCTTGAACATGATTTCCCCTTTTAATCTTGCTGTTTTCAGAATTCTGTCTCTATCTGTGGGATTTGTCATTGTGACTAGGATGTGTCTTGGGGTGGTTTTTCTGGGGTCTCTTTTGGTTGGTACTCTTCGGGCATGCAGGATTTGATCACATATATTCTTTAGCTCTGGAAGTTTCTCTTTAATGATGTTCTTGACCATTGATTCTTCCTGGAAATTTTCTTCCTGGGTCTCTGGGACTCCAATGATTCTTAAGTTGTTTCTGTTGATCTTATCATAGACTTCTATTTTCGTCTGTTCCCATTCTTTGACTAATTTTTCCATTGTCTGCTCATTTGCTTTAAGTTTTTTGTCCAATCTCTCCTGCTGTATGGAATTGTTATGTATCTCATCTTCCACAGCACCAAGTCTATTCTCAGCTTCTGATACCCTGTCCCAGAGCTTATCCATTTTGTCATTCACTTCGTTTACTGAGTTTTTCAGGCCTGTTAGTTGACATGTTATTTCAGTTTGGAGTTTTGTCATTTCTGCCTTCATATTTTCTTGGTTCTTATTAGTGTTCTGTTCAACTCGATCCATGGTTTCTTGGAGTCTGTTGAGCACCTTCCATATTGCTAGTCTAAAGTCCTTATCTGAGAGGTTGATTAGTTGTTCAGTCATTATCTGGTCCTCAGAATTGTCATCTTCATTCTCTATGTCTGATGCTGGCCTGCGTTGTTTCCCCATTGTCACACTTGTATTGTGGGTTTTTCTACGTGTTGTGGTGGTATTCATTGTCTATATGATGTAGGCAGCACACTCCTCTGGCTCCTCCCTTTCTGGATGGGCTGACTTGCCTCTAAGGGAGGGGAGTCCTCCGTGGATGAAGCCTCACACTGGGTCAAATCTTAGGCCCGAGCATGCAACAGAGAAGACAGTCCAGAGAGAAATGTTTGCTTCTGTGATATAGCGCCGTTCTTAGTGTGATTTTTCCTTCTTGTTGCAATGGAGTTCTTTCCTTAGAAAGAGTGCACGGCCGCGTAGCGAAGCGGAGCGGCCGTGCTCCTCTGAGCCTCTTTTTGCCCCACTCGCAAGAGTTTCACGCAAGAGGACAGTAGACAGACATAGACAGGTCACACTCACAGTCTTTCACAGCTGAGCCCCACTGGGCCGGTGTACTTTCGCGGATTTTCCCCGCCTGGTGTCACACACAGGGAGCCAGCTTTTGCAAAGGTTAGCCGGTTTTTATGCTCTGAAGTCCCTCCCTGAAAATGGCGTCTGGGCGAGCGAGGTTTCTGGAGGCTCTTTTTGCCCCACTCGCAAGAGTTTCACGCAAGAGGACAGTAGACAGACATAGACAGGTCACACTCACAGTCTTTCACAGTTGAGCCCCACTGGGCCGGTGTACTTTCGCGGATTTTCCCCGCCTGGTGTCACACACAGGGAGCCGGCTTTTGCCCAGATAGCATTGTTATCTCTTCCCGAATGTAGTTTCTTTGGAGTTAGCTTCCCAGGGCTCTGAGGAGAGCTTCCAGAGTTCAGGAAAGACAGAGAAGGGTAGGACAGGGCTCCCTTCCGGTGCTCAGTTCCTCAGAAGAAGCACAGCCCGGTGGAGATTCTGCAGGTAGAGCAGTCAGCACTCTGCCTGGAAACCCCCACCTGCAGCCTTTTCTCACTCACTCACTGGCTCGCTGGGTAGCTCCCGAATGTAGTTTCTTTGGGGTTCGCTTCCCAGGGCTCTGAGGAGAGCTTCCAGAGTTCAGGAAAGACAGAGAAGGGTAGGACAGGGCTCCCTTCCGGTGCTCAGTTCCTCAGAATAAGCACAGCCCGGTGGAGATTCTGCAGGTAGAGCAGTCAGCACTCTGCCTGGAAACCCCCACCTGCAGCCATTTCTCACTCACTCCCAAGTTTTACTTTTTAATACCCAGCATGACAAAGGCATATGTAGTGTCATGTCCAGATTCAATTGTCATTACAGAAGGGGTATCCAAGGGGTGTGTCCAAATTCAACTGCCATATGTACAGAGGGGGTATCCAAGGGCATGTCCATGTATGTTGAAAAATAGTTGACAAGATTCATCAAAGCTGTAATATTTTGAGTGTAAAGTTAATTTATTATTAATACATTAATTATCAATATTATCATCATGATTAATTTCTCTACATCTTTTATTATGGTAATTCTATATTGTTTTAAATATATATGCCCTAATAATACTATTTCACTGTTTTAATTAGAAAATAATGAGGTCAATATCTGGTTAATTATTTGATTATTATATTTAGAACAGTTTGTGCTAAAATAAACTAATTAAAACTATTTTGTCCATTAGAAAATCTTTCTGTGTACAAAAAGAAGAAATTATTTTATACTAAGAAATACATAAATGTTTTTATTTATATATGAACAAAATTAGAAAAATAAATCTGTATTTTTTTCTACAAACTCATTGTAATTCTGTCACAAATTCATATTTATTCCCAAATATGATGTGCTTGGAGATGCTGTTTTTGAGAAATAATGTTTTTGAGAAATAAATGTTTACTCAGGAAGAAAAGATATTAGCACATTAGAAGAAGAAACAGTGATATTTTGTATCTTTCTCTCTGATCTATCCCATGTAAGAATACAAAGAATTGATGAAAAGGACCTTCACTAGACAAAAACTCTACCCATTCTTTGATACTTAGACTCCCCCACAATATAAGTTGTGACAAATATTTATTGTTTAAACCATTTAATAAATTATAATTCATATTCATTCCATATTTATACAATCTGGATTTAATAAAGAAATTCCAAAATTAAGAGAAATTTATAAAAATTGACTAAAATAAGAGAAATTGTATCTTATATCTTTACATGTATGAACTCATGTGACAACTGTTGATAATACATTAAATCTAAATCACAGTGCTAAATATATTGAATTACATACAATTTTAATTAAAATCAGTATTAAAATGATATACTCTCTATTAAGTTAGAAAATTGTATTGTACGTAATAAATTAATAAGAAAGAATTATCACAAGTGTCATGTAATTTTAAAAGCAGGTGTCACTTTTCCAATAAATAAAATTGATGATCATCTTCAGATCCAGCTGATTTCTATTGGTTCATCCAGAGCAATGTTATTAGTAACCAAATCAATATTTAAGATCTAGAAAAGTTAGATAGTAAATAATTATTATTAATAAACTTTTTTAGATGAACTAATCTTCAAAAATGTTCTCTAATATTTTAGTTTAATACATTTTATTCTGAAGAGTTTGCAGACATTTTAGCAGCAATACAGCTCAAGATAATTATAATTGATAGGCACAGGCTACTCCTGGAAAATTAATTTTGTTTCAAACAGTTCTTGGTTAAAGTGTTTTCAACTCTTTCTTGCTTTGCAATGTAAATCTACTGGGATGTTATGAATTCCTTCCGTTCAAAGAAGAGATTATAAAAAAGGATTCTCTTTTATAAAGATATAAAAACATGTTCCCTCCCCAAAGATATAAAATATCTTAAAAAAAATGGAGTACAATGAATTGAGTTGCTGCTTAAACTTTTGTATTTGGAAGGACATTAAATATATAAAGCCTTAGTAATCCAATTTTGATATAATTGAAAGCAATAAGGTTTTTATTTTAGTATTTAAATACATAATACTACATTAAAATGAAAATCTCACTTGCCTACCACATTGATGTACCACTGTACACTAATTAAAATATCTAACTGAATGATATATTCTCTGATGCTATTCAATATAGATTCAATACAGTTAAAAGATTGGGAGAACACTGGTGGAGGGAAGTTGATACGGCTGTTGAAACACTATCTGTCTAAAGTGTATTATGGATAACTATGTAAAACTCAGGCTTTAATAAATAAAATATATTAAAAATAGATAGAACATATTTATTTTAATAAGCCTTATGAAAAAGTAAATAATATATCTAAGATACATTATTATTTTTAGTAAAGATCATCTAAATATATAGTTGCTATGTAAATTAAATTCATCTGAAATATTGTGTAATTAATAGTTACTTGGATCTTTATGATTTTTAAACAATCTTTGGTGCTAGCACAATTATATAGCTTTTGCTCTATTAAAAGCACTAACTGAATCAAATGCTAACAATATGCTATTTTCACAATATGTGTTCTTTGAATTTAATAGATTCAAGTTTCAAAGGATCTAATATTGAAATGAAATTTAAAAACTAATCTACTTGTAATACTTATTTAATTCGAAATTAAAAAAAGACCATTACAAAAAGGGAAAGCAGAGAGAAAGTAGTAAGATATTTACCATAGAAGCAGACTGAGGGAGGGAAGAAACAGGAGGAAAACTGGAAAATTGGGTGGTTGGTAATGAACATTGGTGAAGGGGTGGGTATTGGAATATAATATGACTGAACTTTAACTCTTAACTTTTGAAATCTGTCTCATGGTGGTTTAAATAAAAAAAAAATAAAGGCACTATTTAAAATAAAACATAATTATTAAAGAAACTTATTTAAAAGGTTACTGGGGCCAGAGATATTGCACAACCATAGGGCATTAGTCTTGCATGCAACTGACCCAGGACGGACCTTGGTTCTATCCTAGCATCCTATATGATCCCCCAAGCAAGGAGTGATTTCTGAGCTCAGAGCCAGGAGTAACCCATGTGCGTCACCGAATGTGGCTCAAAACATAAACAAAGAAAAAGATACTAACAATCATATTGATCTCTAAGTAAATTTATTTTGCTTGGCTCCTGTAAAAACAGTTATAAAATAGAAGTAATCTGCTTTATTTATATGTAAAGTAGAATGATAATAGTTAATTAATAGTTAATAAATAGTTAATAGTTATTAAAGTAGAATGATACTAGTCAATTTATTATGTTTTTTTGGACTGAAAAGAATGAAATGTCTATGTAGAGATTTCATATGGTGTCATTTAAAATTATATATATATAATATATATATATATGTATATATATGGTTTTTGGGCCACACACAGTGATGCTCAGGGATTACTCCTGGCTATGCACTCAGACATGAAAAAATTTTTGTGACACTGGTGTATTCAGGGCTTATTCCTGGCTATGTACTCAGGCATCACTCCTGCTTGTGCTTGAGGGACCATATTGGGTTACAAAAAGTAAAAATGGATCAGATACATGCAAGACAATTTGCTTCCTATATTATCTTTCTAGCCCCTAAAACAATATTTCCTTATGTTACTTACCTGCTTATTTTCTTCTTGAGAAAATTTAGCTGATTCTTTATTGCCTTTATATGTGATATTAACCTCTTGAACAATTGTATTTCCTTTTCCCCATACATTGATGAATCCAAGTCTCAATTCTCCTGTTTTTATGTAGCCATTTTTCAATATAGTGCTTGTCAAGGTAGTCTAAAACAAAAAAATAGTGCAAACTTTTAATTTGCAAAAACACCAAAATGTTTAAAAATCTAATAACTTAATGGGGATGCCTATATTTCCTTTATATGTTTAATAACTCTATAATACCCCTTAGTCTCTTTATTCCCAAATATAAGGTAGCCTCACATCACTTTTTTCTTTAATTACTTTATTAAATTTATTTTATTTATTTCATATATATATTAACCACCTGTTTTGGTTCTGCTTGGTATGAAAACCTTGGTATGAAAAGTTTTGTCTAGGATAAAAGTTCAGATCAAAACCAGAGCACAAAGATTGTGTAGGCTGATATTCTTACTTCCAAATGCATCATCAATATTATATGGCACCATTCCTTTTTGCAAAGGCATACTAAAAATGGGGAGATTTTTATACAAAAACAAGCTATTATCTATTAGGGATAAGATCCCATATATTTTATAATATAGGGACACCTCCCACAATGAATATGTGTCATGTGGATTCAACTTAAAGTCCATGTGATCAGACAGCGACCTTCCAATCCCAAGTCCTAGATCTCAGACATAGAACAGACACAGTTCCCTGCAACAGCACAAGGAACCAAACGCTTCCTGGGAAATTCTTAAAACTGCTTTAGCACCAGTTTTGAGATGACATCCTGGCAAAAAAGAAACAGCAACAACTTGACCTAAGAATAAGTTGTCCTATTTTATCACCTTATGGTAAGATGAAATCAGAAGATATGTTGTCTTTTGATCTGTGCAAAAACCAGAAACGCTAACTACAGAAGATTGGCTTTGACAACCATGACTAGGCAGACTTATCCTGGGACCAATAAGGAAGACCCTAGCCTAAGCTTTAGCCTAGGACTTGTTCAATAACCAAGATCTTTTATTCTAGGGGTCTGTCTGACTTTGACAACTGCAACTGAGTAGAATTTTGGAACCATAATGAAAGACTCTAACCCAGGCTTCGTCCTAGGATCTGAGTAAAAACTAAAACCACCAATTACAGAAGACTAATTACAACAGTGATTGAACAGAACTTCCAGAACCATAAAAAGAAAGACTGTATCCTAGGCTTCATCCTATGACCTGGGCAAATACCAAGATCTCTAGTTACAGAGACTTGATTTTATCATCTACAACTGAGCAGAAAGTCTTCTGGCAACATAAAAAGACCTTAGGGTGTGAAAATGAGCGTGTACTGAGCCTGTAGTTATTCCCATGACAGTATACTTCAAGGGCAGAGAAACCCTGACTCACTTAGGCCAAGTGAATTCCCTTTCTAATTCCCCCAATATTTACTGTGTCTATAAAAAAGGGGGGGGCATAAAACCTTAACACAACAGCCCTCTTTCCTTTTTTTCTCTTTTCTTTGTTCTTGTGATTATTGTTTGTTTGTTATCTTTTTTCTGTTGTGCTTTTTTGTAGTTGCTTGTTTTTATTTTTTGTTTTATTTTTGTTTTTTTATTGTTGTTCGTTTTGTATTTGTCATCTTTTTTCTTCTTTTTTCCATTTCTTCTTTTAAATTGATATTTATAATCTCTAGATGGACTTCTCCCACTTTTTTCTTTTTTTTCTTTCTTTTCTTTTCTTTTATTTTAAACCACATAACTTGAATCATCTTGTTTTGCCTCATAAATTGAGGGAGGGGAAAACAATTGGATACGACCAAACAGTCATATGAACATTGAGTAGAAATAAAAATTATCAGACTTAAACACCAAACCCAAAGTCAATGACAACAGAATGGATACCCAAACTGCAACAAGCTATACAAAGAAGGAACCAGTTATACTTGCAGTCCAGGGGGCAAAGTAGGTGGATATGGGATGCATGCTGGGAACAGGGCCAGAGATTTTTAATTCACCTCAATAATGATTATTCAAAAAAATCTACTAACCAGATCTATTTTAAAACAGATAATTTATGTATATATTTAAATAACACATTTATATAATAAACATAAAATAAATATGCAAACACTTTAAATATAAATAGAAACAATTGTATATAAATGATCTTACATAGATACATACCTTGTTCAAATTAAATTGCACCAAGAGATATTGATCATTTTCATAGGTATCTGTTTAAAAGAAGTGATATATTTATATTTTCAAGAGAGAAAAATAATAAATAAAAATGTGCTTTGGTTATATTTTTACAGTATAAATGATACCAAATATCATCACTGTTTATTTTTTTCTTTAAGTTTATTTAACTCATTCAAAAAGAGCTAAAAAAAAAAGTATAAGTCAAGCCTGGCAAAGTAATTGCCTTGCACAGAGCCAACCCTGGTTTGAACCTTCATAACTGACAGACCTAGAGCCCTGCTAGAACTGATGTCAAGTCAGAACCAGGAGTAATCCTTGAGTACTGCTGCCTGTGGCTTGAAAACAAACAAAAATTGAACAAAAACCGATAAGGTATGATATTCACTTGGACTGATTAATGAGAGACAGTATATGTGTGTGTGTGTGTGTGTGTGTGTGTGCGTGTGTGTGTGTGTGTGTGTGTGTGGCAGGAAGACAGTAATAGTGCTCTGAAGAGTGGGCAAAGACAGGGGCCAGCATGTGAGTAGTATGTGGTATATGGGTATGTGCTCAACCTGAGTTTGATCCCCAGCATCCCATCTGGTCCCTGGGTGCTACTTGAAGTGATCCCTGAGTGCAGAGCCAGTATTATCAGTATTTTTAAATTGTGATCACCTTGAGCTACTCAGTTATAAAATTGTTCATAATTAAATTCCAGTAACAATTTTTCAACACCCATCTCTTCTCCAAGATTCATTTCTTGTCACGAATGTCCCTAGTTATCCTTCTTCTCCCACCCCAGCCTGCCTCCATGGCAGTTTTCAAGTGTGTGAGTGTGTGTTTCCTTTTATTAATATTTATTATTTTATTCATAATCCTTTGGAATTTAAAATTTATCTGGAAAAATGAAATATATTTCTGTAACTAGTGAAAAAGTTCTAATTTCTGTGTAGTTTATTTAATTTGCAGTGCATTCCGAGCATTAGCTTTACCTAGATGTTTAGTTTTTATGAGTAATATTTGAAAAAGAAAAATACAGAATTCCCATCTATTAGAGCTGGTACTGATGTTGAAAGCAATAATTCTAGCTCTCTACTTAACCTTGTAATTAGAGTTGGATGAAGGATTTTATCCAAATACAGATTCTGAGTCTTTTCTCAAATGTAATGATTTTTTTTTATTTGTCCTAGAATCTGTTTCCCATTTTTTGAAACATTCTATAGTATTCAAGACTTAATCAAGACTCTCTTCTCAGATATGTCAGATACTGCCCTGCTTTGCTTGGGATACCATATATATCAACAGGGATTAAATCAGTTTTAGCTAGAGTTAAGGCAAGTACTCTGACTCCAGTTCAGAATCCTTTTTCTACGGACATATTTGTAAATACTCAAGATTTATTCCTGATTCCACACTCAGCTCTAACTCCTGGCATAGCTTGAGGTAACATAGGTGATTCTAGGGATCAGATCTTTATATGTATGCATACAACAAATTTCTTACCCACTGTGCTACTTCGCCAGCCACAGAAAATATATTTTAACAAATTATCTATTTTGATCACAATGCCAATTTTCAGCGTAAAAACACTGCTGGAGGCTTAGCAAATTCATTCAGATCTTGAATAACATTCAGTGAAATTACAGATTTTATTTTAAATACTTAAACTTTTCAGAGGAAAAATGTTGAACACTAAAACAAATCAATTGTCAAAAATTACAGTCCAAACTTAGATTTCCTTTCTTGAGTATTTGTTTTAGAGACTTGCAATAAGCATAAATATGCACACATAGTAATGTGAATTTTCCACGTAGTTGATCTCACATACTGTCTATTAGGTAATCGGGATTAATTTAGCTGCTCTTCTATAAAGTTGATCAATAACTCATGATACACATATACTTGAGTCTTTTACTCTGTGCTAGAAATTTAACCATAGAGATTAATTACAGTTAGGATAAGAAGAACATAATTAAATATTTGTAAAATTATATTAGGTGATTCAAGTAGTTATTAGCTATTTTAGTTTTAAATAATCATTTTAAATACAGTTTCCAGAGTATAATAATTGTAATAAAAATGAAACAATAAGTTGCTACCACATACATAAAACATCTTTTTAAAAGAACACTCACCTATACTCTCTCCATCATCCCAAAATAGATATCCTTGTGCTGTCTGATTGTCATCAGCAGCAACAATAAGTTTCATGTAATTTTGTCGGCTGAAATAACCAATATAATTTATTCATTTTAATAAAAAGGCATTATAATTATTTTAGTATCAAAAGAAACACAAATAAGAATATGAACTAAGGAGATGCAAGCTATTTTTAACATAACAGCTTAAAGGAATTTATTTTATTGAATTGATGGGGACTACAAAACCATAAATTCAGTCATATTTTATAATATACATATGTATGCTTTTTTCTCTCAGAAGCTCGCCTACTGAAATTTACTTTATAATTGAAATGTATTGAGAATTTTTAAATTTAATTTTGTTTGGTTGAAATCATTATGATTTCATAGTCCTTCATAGTTGGGTTTCAGACATACAATAAATCTGGGCCATATATTAAGTTTTGTAACATGGTTATTAATTCTTCTTTCTGATTTTTTATTCACTATTAAAATTAAGATATTTCATAACATTTATTTTCATCTCATGATCAAAGCTTTTTACACATTTCTACACATTAATCACTGAGTTAGCAATACTTTTCTAAAGTTTAGAGTAATAGAAATGTTTCTAAGTCCTACATATGGAATACACAATATATCTAAATCTTGTAAATACTTAAGCTTATTACTTTTGAATCAAATATCCATTTATATAATTATAATATGAGCAGCCTGATTTGAGAGCCGCAAAGGGCTAAGGAAGGATTTTACAAACTATATAATTTTCCAAAATACAAATATTGAAGCTGTGCTGCAAGGGAAGTTTAAAATATCTAGGCTATTTAGAGTTCAAACTTCAGGGAAAATTGATATTTTACAAATAAATGTTCATTATATTTCACAAATAAAGCATATATCATTTAACTCCAGATTAAGACACATACATTATGTTAAAAAATATTGTAAGAACTGTTTTTGCTTTAAACCACTGCACTTAAAAATTGAATTTAAAGAGTAGTGCAATTTAATTCTACCTTCTATCTCATTTAAATTTAATATAGACTGTGCTGATTAATTACTATTTAATATAGGGTGTGCTAATAACCATTTATTCAAAAAAATGCATATCACACACTGAATCTCCCTTTCTTATAACAGAAATATCAAGACATGTTTATGAATGGTATCCACCACTACTCTTTCTTTTCAGTTGTAAGAGTACTGAAAGTTACTTTTCTCCTTAGGTAGTTACAAAATAAAATAGTAAATGAATGTCAGGATAGGTGGTTTAAGAATTAGGAAGTGTCTATAATACCTGAAAAGAGTGTTAGTACAAACTCATGATAGATAGTAAGATAAATAAAGCATAAGGAGAGAGAACGAACAGGAACAAGATCTTCTGAAACATGAATATTTGTTCAACATGAAAGCAGAATAAATAAAAACCATATGACTGGTTTATTCCTGTTTTACTCATGGGAGACAAACGGATACTAACATATTTAATATAAGTGAACAATTAAAAGGAAAGAATAGCAGATGAGAGATCATGGGACAGAGAAGAGCTATTCTTGGCCTTTGATTTGTTATGCAGCAAAGGGCAGAAAAATATGGATTAAAATTCATCATTGAAGACTTGATTCTTCTGTGAAAAGAGTGGATTTTATTAGTTCAAAGAAGTGCTAATAATGTCAATGAAAAGTTGTTTTTATATAAAAAGAGAAGGCAGGGAATATTTTTCAGGACAAAGAATGAGATAAAAAGGACAAAGAATCAGGTTGAAGTGATAGAACAGCATGTAGGGCATTTGCCTTGCATAAGGATGACTAGATTTAATTTCTGGCATCACATATGGTCCCCCAAGTACTGCCATGAGTCATTCCTGATAAAAGAGCCAGCAGTAACCCTGAGCACTATTGAATCTGACCGCACGATAATCAAAAATGACAAAAATGGGAGTTAAACAGATAGTAGGTTACCTACTAAATGAGAAGAATTTTAAGCAATATTTTATAAAGTTTAAGAAAATGTTCATTTTGAGATCATAAGCTAATTGAATAAATAAAATAGTTATTTTTCAGGTGACAAAATAAATACTTTTAGCTAAAGTGACTATTCAACATACATGACAAATACATTTTGACAAGTACATAGAAACCACTGCCATTTATTTTACAGCGGATGATCTCACTTAAACAAGGAATATATAGAAACAAAGAAATGGTTCAGATAGTGCCAGATGAAAACAAGCCCTTGGAATTTAAGAAAGGGCAGAAGATTAAATACTAGAAAATAGCTCCTGTTCAATGTAACAGAAAACCTTGATAATTTTGTACTTTATCAAGAATATGGTGTAGTAAGCATCTTGAAATAATATGAAGTTGAAACTTTAAAATGCACATTTTTGTTTCTTGTTTATTTCTTTGTATTTTTAAATTGTACCTTTATTTAAGTACCATAATTATGAACATGATTGTAGTTGGTTTCAGTCACAAAAAGAACACCTCCCTTCACCAGTGTAACATTCCCACCACCAATGGCCTCACAATATTTTAGAAAAACATTCTTATAAGATAGCTTCACCCATTATGTTAAAAATATATTCAGCATTAGTTGTTCTTGTTGTTTTAGAAAGTTTTCTTATTGAAGAGGGAGAATCTTGGAGGCCACTCATTCAGAAACTGAAACGTTTCTATGAAATATCTTTTTTCTCTTTCCCTCTTTCTCCCTGTCAGTTTCCAGACTTCTGAGGCAAGTTCTCAAAAATACACAGCCAACTTGATCATAGACCCAATAGCAAGGTCATCATGAACCATGGCTGTGAGATGGGCACCCAGCTGTGTCTTGATTTGACTTGAATTTGCTCTGGCTTTGCATCTGTCCCTAACCAATGAGGTATCTTTAAGACCCCAGGCCATCTTTTTAAGGATGTTGAAAAGCAAACATCAATAGTAGAGAGGGCATATGACTAACTTCTTGTTTTGTTTTCTTTGGGGCTCCACAACTGTTGGTGCTAAGGGCATACTTATGTTCTACTTTCAGGGATAGCTTCTGCTGCTTCTGCTGGGACTCATGGAACCTATTGGGGTGCCAGGAATCACACACCTCTGTCAGCCAAGGAAGGCAGGTGATCATTTTTGCATAAAGTTAGAAGTTTACTGCCCAGTATATAAAAAAGAGAATGGCTTTATTTGAAGCATAGGAAAAACTGTGTTTATAATTCATTATAAAGGTCTCCTAAATTTGGAGAACTAAAATTCTGGCAAAAAAATTCTAGATGGAAATTTTGGAATTATTATTTTATCTTGTACCTCATGATACTTGAGGAGAAACTGTAGAGAAAATGAAAACAAATAGGAAATTCATATTTCTTACTGTCAAAGAAATAAACTTTGTTTCTAATCTAGCTGGAGCATACATACAACTGGAGCAGGAGACAAAACATCAAAGACATAGTCATGTTTTCAACAATTCTAATACTACCTATCTCAGTATATAATTTTAGCTCTGTAAAGCTTTAGCTTACCTAAAATGTGTGTTTTGAGCAGGCTCTTGACATGGCAAGATGTGACCTCCACGAACATGTAGATTTATTTTATATAAAGGAGCATCAAAAGTATGAAACATTTTCCTATAACCAATATCTTGGCCCTAGAAATAAGAAAGTTGAAAGATAAAACAAAAGTATCCAAAAGTGAAATAATTCATAACATTGATAGTTGAGTGGACACTTTATTAAATTACATTAAATAATCAAATTAAACAATATATGTAAGCATACTCCTGTTCTTTAGAGACTCTTTGTATTCTTTTTTTTTACTATTTGTATTCCTTAATTGATTAATACATCTGAAAATTTTTATTATTTTGATGGAGTTTAGGAAATAAGTGTATAAATAGCAGTTTCTGACATTAAATACACATTTTCTTAGAATGACAGAATTACATTTTTAATACTTTTGTACATATAGTAAAGAACTATTTTATTGTATTTAATACACTTTTCATATTGTTTTTAAAATAAATCAATGAAAATATAATAAACATGGCAGCATAAACTAATTATCTTTACCATGTTAATATATTTCAGCTATAAATGCTGACATATTTAATGTTCTTTAAGTGTAAAATAGTCAAAAATCATAACAAAAATCTAGGACCACACTGCTATCAGTTGCCAGATTTCTTTTAGTACTTACCGTATGATAATCAAACCACCGAGCATCAGGGATATAACCATAGACAGAGTCTGAATTCTGGAATATAAAGATGACATAATTAAAAATGGAAAAAAACGAATAAAATTTATTTTATACTGAAAATATATGCAACAGTACTCACAGGTTCCAGTACAGGGGTAACCATAAATGCTGGACCCCACAAGAACTGCTTATATATATCCCAGGTTGCTTTTTCACTGAAGAACCTAGAAAAAATATTTTTAATTAAATCAGTAGCACAAAATAGTTATTCACATCATATTTTAATGTTAAAGGAAACTCGTGCTATATTCTATATTTTATATTATAACACTTTAAATTTAACACATAACATGATGAAGTAGTAGTATAATACTTATTGCATAAATATAAATGTTGAACAACCTTTATAATAAAATACAAACAACTTGTTAGATTTCTAAATCTGAGATTAAATTGCTGTAACAGAAAAAAAACTGTTTTATAGTTTTAATTAAAAAGTATTAAAATCTACATTATTGCTCTAATTAAAAGTACAGCTATAGTTTGTTTTGTTTTATTGTAAACTAAGATTATGGGTCTCTCACCTCTCAAATTTCTATAAAAGCCAAAAATCAAAAGTTAAGATAATTGTTCACATGGTTAATTGTAATTAACTGATTGGAGACTCAGCCTAAGGCTAGTACTCCAATTATTTAGGGAATTGAATAGTGAGAGGACAAAAGTAAATGGTTAAAATTAATAAATTGGGACTAAAGTGATAGCTCAGTAGTAGGGCTTGCAGCCTTGCATGCTACCGGCCCTGGATGAACCTGGGTTGAGCCAAGAAAAACCCTTCAGCACTGCCAGGTATGGCCCCCAAACCAAAAATAAGTAAATAAATTAACAAAAGTAATAAATTAACAATGACACTAAAATATAAAATGCATTATTTAGAAATACATTATTTTAAAGTTTGGGGATAATTGAATAATGAAAGAATTATTTTAGAAAAATAGATAACTATTATATCAGATGGGAAAATCAATTATTTAGTGAACTTTTGCTTGTGTATCCTTGTTTCACTTTGAATAATATTTGCTATCATTTTATTTATTAATTGCAACCTCTAAAAATTACCACAGTTACTCTGGTAAAATCTCATACAAAGATATCAAGTTTATTTTGTCTATTTATCTGAATGTATGTTTGGTGATTTAGTTGATATATGCAATAGAATTGTTTTTGCATTTTTGCTTGAAAATAGAACAGTCTATAATAATTACAACTATGTTTCATATAACATGATTTATAATTTTTTTTTTTTTGGTTTTTGGGCCACACCCAGTAACGCTCAGGGGTTACTCCTGGCTATGTGCTCAGAAGTTGCTCCTGGCTTGGGGGACCATATGGGACACCGGGGGATCGAACCGCGGTCCGTCCAAGGTTAGCGCAGGCAAGGCAGGCACCTTACCTTTAGCGCCACCGCCCGGCCTTATGATTTATAATTTTGTTATATCAATTTGACTATACAAAGTGAGTGCAGAATGATTTTTAAAATGTTGGCATAGTACCAAGCTATTAAAAATATACCTCTACTAACAGAAAGCATAGGATGGTTTTCCAATAAATATATACACATACATATATATTCACACAAATATGCATGCCTTATCTACATTTCATTACTCAACTGGTAAAACATTAATTTGATCATAATATAGACATTATTTATCTCAATTATTTTGAAAGTCTGTAATACAAATAATATTATTACTTTAACCTAGAGTTTAATGTGTTTCTTTAATGGCTATATTTATTAGTAGATTTATGCAATTTTATAAATATAAAGTAAGTGCTAAAATGAAATGAAAACACTTTCAATTAAAAGTGTTCCATATATCACTGTAAGATTTTAACTAAATTAAATGAAAAGTATTTTTCTATAATAGGAACAAACTGTACTCACTCATGCAAAAGGGGTCTAATAACTGTGCCACCATTAGCATGAATGTCATGCATTTGGGTATAGAAATAAGGCAATAAATTGTATCTAATGTTTAGAATGTCCCTTGACATATTAGAAAAGGTTTCATTCCAGGAAACAGGATCTTGTCTCTGAAATAAAGCAAATGTTTTAGTCATAAATATTTGTCCTTGTGTAAATAAGTTTAAAATATTCAGAAAATTAAACACAGTAAATAATATTAGTTCACTATCCTGTATTAAACATTTTTCACAAGAATATTTTGTATTTTTCTCATAGGACTTAGCAAAATTTAACACTTTAATGAAAATATGTAAATAAAGTATATGCCTTTTTAAGATTTTTTTTCAAGGGGGGGCCTTACCCAGCAGTGCTCAGCAGTTACTTTTGGCTCTGTGCTCAGGAATTAGTCCTGATGGTCCCTGGGGGACCATAGAGAATGTTGGAGATTAAACCTGCATCAGCTGTGTGCAAGTGAAATGCCTCCCCTCTATACTATTGCTCCAGTCATAAAGTATGTCTTGATTTATTTTACATTAATTCATAAAAATTATGGTAAAGTAAATAGGAATTTAAATTCTATCATTAACTCGCATGCGACTTAAAGAACAATGCAGAAATGAAGGAACTCACTTAAAGTCACAGAGACTTGGGAAAGTTTCCAAGTCCAGAAAACACTTGAGTTTGGTTGATGAAGACCTTGAATCAACACTCTTTAAACTGGCAACACTTGCCAGTAAAATTAAGCCATCACTAGACAAGAAATTAATCCAACTCAAAGAAGAACTGTTTCAGAGGATGAGAATCAATATAAGTAGAATTGAAAGAATTAAAGAATATGCTAGAAAACATAATAGTAGCAAAATCAGATAAGAGAGAACTTTATAAGAATTTGAAAACAAATACAAGACCGTATTGATAGTGAAGTCAAAAATAAAAAGAATACAAGTATATAACATAACAAGACATAGTATAACATTATAAAATAATGTAATGTAACAGTGTACGATAACACACAATAAAATATAGTGTAATAGAACTTTAGGAACAAATACAAGAACCCTCCAAATTATAGAAAATCTAGAAGATCAGAACAATTAGAAAGGTGAAGAATGAGTGGTGAGAGAGATAGCATCTGAAAATTTCTCACTCTCTGAATTGAGACCTGTGGAAATTCAAGAAACCAAAAGATTAGCAAACAAAATAGGTTCAAACAAAGCATTAGGACACATAATAATAAAAATGGCAAAAATCAAAGAGAGATGGTCTTTTAAAATTAGCAAAGAGAGAGAAGAAACACCTTTAATATAAGGAAAATAAAATGAGAGTCACAGCAAATATCCTATTTGAAAAGGTGTACATTTTACTAAGAAAATAGTAAAAAGACATAATAAATTACTGAATGAAATAAACTTTCAAACTAGTGTCCAGTACTTTGCAAAGGTTTCATTAGAGGAAGGGATAAAAACATTGTCTTATAAAAGCAAGGGGATTTCTTCTGAGAATTCTGTTTATGGGTGATTGTCTTCCCACTATAACTTCACCTTGTCCTCTTTCTTTGCATCTTTGGCCTCATAAAATAAAAAATAACAAATAATTTAAAAGAAGAGTTGATGATATTTGTGATAACCAAATCAGCTCTGTTTGAAAGGAAACATAGACAGAAATGAACAATACTTTAGATCAAAGGAAAAACAGAGGAGGAAGTAACCTACATATGTACACCAAATATTGTGTCAGCAAAATTTGTAAACCTAAAGAAACACATGAATGGAAACATAATAGTAGTAGGAAGTTTCAACATACCACTGACATTGCTGGATAGATCTACTACACAGAATATCAATAGACACTACACAGAATATCAATAGACACTATATAGACCTATATGAAAAACTGAAAGATCTGAAGCTAATGGATTTATATAAGGTCTTTCATTCTCAAAAACTTAGTCAAACCTTCCTCTTCTCTCATGCACAGGAACTTTCTCTAGGAGATATCATGTTTTAGGAAAAAAAATTAACTGACATAAATTCACAAATGTAAGAATCATAGCAAACATCCTATCAAACCACAATGCCACAGAAATAGTAATTAACCATGTGAAGAGGGCCAGAGTGATAGCACAGAGGGTAGGGCCTTTGTTTGTATGCTGCTAAAACCTGGGTTTGATTACCAATCCCTGACATATTATATGGTTCCCTGAGCCTGCCAGGAATGATTTTTGGAGTGCAAGACCAAGAGTAACTACTCCACAGTGGTGCCAGGTGTGGACCAAAAACAAACAAAAAACAAAAACAAAGAAACAAACAAAAAGATATAAAGATACCATCACACTTTGAGAGTAAAAAACATAACAGGTAGATCAAAGAGAAAATCAAAGAAGAAATAAAATGATTCTTGAGACCAATGGCAAGGAAGAAGAGAATTGCTAATGTCTATGGGACTCAACTAAAGCACAACTTAGGGGAAAATGCAGAGCAATACAGGCCTATATAAGAAAAGAAGATAAAGATATAATATCAACCGAAATATGCATTATAAATATCTGGAGAATCAACTACAAATTAATTCAGAAAATAGTTGAAACAATTGTAAAAGAGCAAAAATATTTTAAAGAAATAGTGAAAAAATATTAAAATAATTGAAATAAATTTTAAAGAAATATTGAAACTAATAAGTCAATTCAAGGAACCAATGAAACCAGGAAATGTTTGTTCAAGAAAATAAACAAGATATATAAACTATTCATTAGACTCATGAGGTAAAAAAATAGAAATTGCTCAAATAATTCAGATCAGAAACAAAAGGGGCATTATTCAAGTATAACCCACTGAGCTGACTCTGATCAACTCTCTTAAGATAGAGAACCTAGAAGTAATTGATATATTTCTAAAAACATCTAATTTCCCAAAACTAAATAAAAAGAAATTAGAAGTCTGAACAAGCTAATCACATGTAGGGGAATTGAATGAGTAATTAAAAAACTACTAATAAATAAAAGTCCTGGTGCTGGTGGGTTTAAGGATGAGCTTTATTAAACTTTCATAGAAGACTTACTGCTATTGATCCTTAAGCGATTTTAAAATATAAAAGAAACAGTAATCCTTAACAATGTCTATAAAACTAACATTACACCAATACTGAAGCAGACAGAGATACTACCAAAACACAAAATTTTAGATTAATCTCTTTTTAAACATTGATTCAAAAATCCACCACAAATTCATAGCAATCGGAATCTTATTTCACATCAAAAAATCATATACCATGATCAAGTGATATTCAGTCCAGGGATACGAAAATAGTTCAATACACACACACACACACACACACACACACACACACACACACACACACACACACATATATGAGTCAGAGACCAGATAGGTGGCACAAGAGGTAAGGTGTCTGTCTGCCTTACATGTGCTAGCCTAGAATGGACCACTGTTCAATCCCCCGGCATTCCATATAGGTCCCCAAGCCAGAACTGATTTCTGAGTGCATAGCCAGTAGTAACCCCTGAGCATCACCGAAAAACCAAATATATATATATATATACATATATATATACATGTTAAATAAAACTATACACCCCAATTATAAAAGGAAAGGTAAAAATCATATAATTATATCAATCAAAGCAGAGAGGCACTTTTGACAGGATTCAGTACCATTCATAATAAAAGGGTCTCAATAAAATCTTGTGAAAGGAACCTTCCTCAATATAGTAAAAGCTATGTATAAAAAGTTCAGAGCAAAAATTATTCTGAATTGTGAAAAACTGTAAGAATTCCTAAGCAAGGCTCTAAGCACTAAGCAGATCCACTGTCTCCTACCTCAGTCAACACTGTACTAGAAGTACTAGCAACAGCAGTCAGACAAGAAAATTAATTAGGGGAATCCAAATTGGAAAACAGAAAATGAAATTATCAACTTATATGAAGTTATCATGTTATTGAATACCCTAAAGAACTCATAAAGAAATTCCTAGCTACAATAAACCAACATATCAATGTGGTCAACTACAAAGTCAATACACATAAATTAGTTATATTCTTATATACAGATATAAAATCAGAGAAGAAAATGTTCAGAGTTTATCCTATTTAAATATTGTTAAAAAACACCATATACCTATGAACCAACTTAACACAAGAGGCATGAATATTATACCAAAAAAACTTCAAAAATACTTATGAAAGAAATTGAAGAATAACAGTAAATGTTAAAGCATTTACTTGTGGATTGGAAATATCACAATATTTCAAACTGAGAGTTCTACCTAAACTACTGTATAGGTTCAATTTAATCCCTAACAAGTTCATAAAACATTCTTAAAGAATTGTAATAGTCAATTACATAGTTTGTGTGAAATCATAATAGATCCCAGATAGCCAAACCCAACTGAAAATTGAGTAATGGAGGAGCAACTCAATATCTAAACTGGAAGCTATTCTACTAAGAAATAGTGATTAAAATAATGTGGAGCAGTTATAAAGACAGACTCTCTGACCACTGGGTCAAAATACAATACTTAAGGTTAAATCTTCATATATAAGTATAGATACTTGATTTTTGACAATAGAGATGAGAAGGTGAAGTGGATTAAGGACAGCCTCTTCAACAAATGGTATAACAACAATTGTATAATCACATGTAAAAAAAGCTAGATCCATATATCAAACCTTACACAAATGTCAAGTCAAATATAATCACAACCTGACTAATTAAAGTACACTGAGAAAAAGGCAGAATGCTTCAAGATCTAGATGTCAAAGGAGAATTTGGTGATAGGATGCCAGTGACAGAGGATATAAAATCAAGGACTGAAGTAAGAGAATAGTGGGTAGAGCACTTGACTTGCACATGGCTGTTCAGGAATCAATTTCCAACAACCAAACATCATCAGGAGTAGTTTTTGAGAGTAGGGCTAGGACTATACCATGAGCATTTCCAGGTGTGTCCCCCCAAAATACACACACATATAATATATATATATATATATAGCTACAAAATTAAAACTAAATAAAAAGTACATCAAAGAAAAGTATTTCTGTATGCCAAAAGAAACACTGGCTATAAGTCAAAAACAGCTAACCTAATAGAAATAATACTTGCAGTCAGCACATCAGATAAAGGGTTGATAAACAGATATGTGTAAAGAAATAAATAAAAATAAATATTTCATCATAACTTTGTCCATTGTATACTTATAAGATATGGATAAATTATAGTACCAAAGAATTAATAGTTATAAGAGGATAAAAGGCTGAACAAAAGAGCATTCTTAAGTCTGCTCTATAATACACAGTGCAAGTTAAATAACAGTAAAATTGATCATAGATTGAAATATAGAAAATTACTCTTATTTTTACTAATTCAAAAAGTACAAAGAAGGTAATTATAATTTTATTGAGGGGGGTCATCATTGGACTTCATCAGTGGTGCTGGAGACTTGCTCCTGGTTTTGTTTAGATATCACTCCTGGCATAACTCAGGGAACTGTTTGTAGTTCCAGAGGTAGATTTCAAGTCAGCCACATGCAAGGTATATATGCAAGGTACCTTTCCAGAACCAAGATTATCATTTTTTAATCATTTCAAAATTTTCTTTAATTTGTATGTGTTCATTCAATGATAACATTTCAATTTTTTTGTCTTCAGTAAAATGTAAATAAAAAATAGTAACCTAAATGTCAGTTAAGTAAAGATAATTCTATTCAAAATTTTGTAAGAATAGTGGAGTGTAAAATTTATGTATGTATATGAATACATATATATGCATATATACATACTCTAGTGTTTTTAATGTTGTGATTTCGTGAATATGGATAAAATGCTCCAAGTTGCATCCAGCGGGCACAAAGTTCATAATTTGAGTCATTGAAGAAACCGCAGATATCAGCTCCAGTCTGAAAAATATTGTGATAATTCATTAATTATTTTTGTTTAATATTTATAAGTTATAAACACAAAAATAGAATTACTTACAAAAGAAATTCCGAAGAGGCTAAATTCCATCATTCCTACAAGATATTAAAAAATTAGAGACCTAAAATTTGATACTAATTTTAATTTTATTTATCTTATATATAAAGATATTCTCCAGTTACCATTAACCCTTCTTAACATGAGATATTTTTCCAAATCTCAATATAATCAATCAAATTTTATAATATTCTACCTCTTATTTTCATTTGGTGTATATTTAAAAAGTTACTGTACTGATTCTTAGATATATTTAGAGTAAAAATATAAAATTTTATATACACATTGTAATATGATTAAGTTTTCTAAAAAAGATTATCTCTACAATTATTTAATGTTAGATTTCATTGTTTGAAGACTATTTAGTTATAATCATTAAGCAAAATTATTTTTGTTTTCCAAAACTGATTTTAAATGACTATTTCTAATGTTTGTTTTCCTTGAATCCTAATATCAAGAATATAAATAATCCCAATAATGAAGAATTTTAAGTAGTAGGTTTAAGAAGTATCCTTCCTGTGATAAAATTGACTTTTGTATTTATCTAACCATTGTCAGAACATATTTTCAAATTTATTTTGGCATGTTGCTTTCTTTAGAATCTTTGATACTAAATGTATAGTCCATAAATACTATATTTCTAATGACTGGTCTTTGTAAGAAGGAAACTAAGAAAGAGGAGATTTTTTTTCAAAACAAACTAGTTAAATGTAATTGATTTCTGTATAGTATCTAAATGCTATTTACTAAGCCCACTGCCTATTCATTGATGTTATTGATCATAAATATCAATAAAATATCACAGCAAAAGTTATTCTTAGGATATACTACAAAATAGCTGCATTAATATCAACAAAGTAAGTAGCTAATAAAAAATTCAAAACAAAGTTTTAATGGTGGCTTTTACATACCAATGATTGATTTACCCATATCATTCCAATTTGCATAGTTATCTCCAAGCCAGTGTCCTGCCCATCGCCCAGCAGAAGGATATGTGGAACGGGAAATCACAATTCCTCTTTTGCCAGTTGTCTTCTGTAATGCACTAACATAAATGAGAGATGGGTTGAGTTTTAGCATGAAATATTTTCTTCAGATATATTTACTTCTTCATTATTACTTTATTAAAATTGCCATAGGCTTATATTGTTATATTGTATTTTATTTCAACTAATTTATTTATTTTTATTTATCTATTTTATTTACTAACTTTTATTGGGTTACTGGGGTAACTTATTTTTACAAGATGACAAATGTTCATATGTTCATATGTTCATATTCTATATCACTCAATTAACTATTAATTTTAATTAATATAATTAAATTATATCAAATCTTCAAATTATATAATTTTTTTCAAATTATATCATTTCATTCTATTTGAACTATATATTTTAGGGGTGGGTGGAGTTGAACTAAATTTACATTGACTCTGCACTCAGAAATTTCTCCTTCTGATTTCAGGGAATCATATGTACTTTTTAATCTCAAACCCACATCTAACATGCAATACAGGCCCCTTATCTGCTATACTCCAAATCCAACTAAGATTATTTTTAAATGAATATTTAAGTATAACTATTGATTCTTTCAATAATTAGCAATCAAAATTTGATAATAAGGAGTACCACTATCTACATTATTATTTATTAGAGTAATAAAATACTAGCAACTGAATTCAGGCAAAATAAATAAGAGGATTCAATTTGAAAAATAAGCCAAATTCTCATGATATACAGATGATAACATTATATACATAGAGTATACTAAGAAGTATCTAGAAATAATATTCCAGTACAGCAAAGTAGATGGCTATAAAAGTTAATGCACAAAAATCTGTTGCATTCCAATGTGTGAATAGTGCAATATAAGAGAAAGAGATCAAAGAGTCTACTCCATTCGAAATAGTGTCCAAAACACCCAGTAACTTGGAATTAAATTAACAAATGATGCAAAACACCTGCACCTGAAAACGACAAAACACTTAAGAAACTGATAGAATACCTTAGGAAGTAGAAAGTATGCCATATTCTTAAATCTGAAGAATCAATAGACTTAGAAAATTCTATTATAAATCAGGGTAAAAAACTTCAAAGTCATACAATAATCAACAACATGGTTTGTATAAAACCATAAAATTCACTGATTAGCCAAAGCCATACAGAGAAATAAAACTTAGCTAGCTTGCAACTATACTCCAATAGTGATCAAAACAGGCTCTACCAGACTAAGGAGGGATCTCACCAATGGGATTGGACTGAATCAACAAAGACACATTCCCCATGTCTATGTACAATTAATTTTTGACAAAGGAATTATATATTTCCAGTCATTTCCAGTTCTTAAGACAATAATGCATTCCACTTCTAAATCTACTTATTCTTTCTTTGGTTTGAATGCAAAATATTTTCTTTCCATGTTAAATAAAGAGTACATTAGCAAAAACTCCTTGAATATTAAATAACATTAGTTTTGAAATATAGGAATCATAGTAATTCTTTATAGCAAGAAATAATACTGTAATTTGGATATAATTTACAAAAATATGCATTTAACCATGTCAACCATTTTTATTTTTGATTTTGGGGAGAACCTGTGGTGGTGCTTTGTGTGCTCTGATCAGGAATTACTACTGGTGGGCACAATGTGTGATTCTGGGTATTGGACCCATATCTGCCTCATGCAAAGCAAACTCCCTCTGGCCCCACTATCTCAATTTTCTCTGAAGATGAAGTCTTTATATTCTCTCATATATTTTAAAGCAAGTCTAATTTGTTAAGTTTTCCTTTATATTTTTATTGATTTATATATATTAGTTTGTTTTATTTCCAAAATTTCTAAGAAATCAACATGTGAAACTTAGTGATCCAAAATTATGTTGTATTATATTTAGACCACTAGACAAATCAGCTTTTTAATTGTAATTCTTATCAAATAAAAAGTCCATTTCTAAATCACATTAAATGCATTTTACTAAATTATTTATGGCTCCAGTAAACATTGAATACTGTCAGGTATCACAGAATTACAGAATATATATTAACTTGAATATCTAAATTAATAACACCTAATAAATTATTACTTAAAATAAATACCTCAAATAATTGACATACATTATTTTCTCATTTGTAAACTTAAGGATATTTATTGGATTATTTGCTAATATTTGTTTTATTATAAGTGAGAGAATAAATGAAATGATTCAGGATAATTTTGATATTGTGTTATCGTTTAAAAATCAAAACATGTAAATGAGAGAGAGGGGTAGTAGAAAGTAAGAGTACTATTATGAAAATTTCAAATGAATAAGTTACAGAGAACATTAATAATAAAATATTTGAGGTTGAAGTGATAGCACAGCAGTAAGGTGTTTGTCTTGCACGGGGCCGACTTGGGACGGACCCGGGTTTGATCCCCGACATCCCATATGGTTCCCTGAGCCTGCCAGGAGCGACATATGAGCGCAGAGCCAGGAATAACTCCTGAAGGTGTGCTCCTCCACCATGAAAGGGTTACGAGATAAGAGAGATGAGAAGAACTCTTAAAGTTGGGAAATTGATTCAAACAACTAAAAATATCATAAAAGACCATTACAACTTTTTTTTTTTTTTTTGGTTTTTGGGCCACACCCGTTTGATGCTCAGGGGTTACTCCTGGCTATGTGCTCAGAAATCGCCCCTGGCTTGGGGGGACCATATGGGACGCCGGGGGATCGAACCGAGGTCCTTCCTTGGCTAGCGCTTGCAAGGCAGACACCTTACCTCCAGCGCCACCTACCCGGCCCCTCATTACAACTTTTCTTACTCATAAGTGGGTTTTGCTTGTGACCATCCGTAAAGATTGTGAACATCGTAATGCAAAACAAATGATCCATTACTAAGAGTCTGCTGAGTTTCCATACACATAGTTTTGAAATGCAATCCTTCATTTCTTTGTGCGAGTTCTGGGAAAATACAAAAAAAAAAAAAAAAGACTATTGAAATGCATAAGAAATGGTTGTTCTTGAGTAAGACATTAGTCTCCTTTTTAGTAAAATATTGTCTATTTTAAACATTTACATATTATAATAATAAAGTCCAGTCTGTGCCTGAAGACTTCAACTGAAGGCACATGTGCTAATAATTTCATAAACATTCCATCATATGATTTTTATTACAATTGTAACAGAAAAATGGTTAAAATTTACTATGTCGGCAAAGAAAAATCTATGAATTAAAATTATGTTGCCTGGGTACACGGTACCCTCACTCATGTCGCCTCCATCTGCCCTATTGAGATGTGGACTTTCCTACTTCATGCTGTGCTGTGTACTGAGGCTCTCTTTGCCTTGGAAGAAGCGCACATTTGCTTCTTTGACTATGTTATTTATTTCTCTCTTTCTATCCACTCCCTCCTGTTCCTCAGTGGCTTCAAATAAGACCTGTTTTTACTTGAAATAAATAAAATGAGTTAATTCAAAGTTGAGAAATAAGTGCATTATTTTAAATATTTATTTCTTTACTTGGTTTAAAAATATGATTATATTTATTATTATTTAAAAAAAATCAACAGGTAATAAAATGCTATAACAATACTTTATCCTGACTAATGTTTTTCTGTTTAGAATTCCATTTGTTTCAGTCTTGCCATTTATCTTATGTAAAGTTTACTGCCCACATAATGGTATAAGGCTCAGTAATAAAATCATTGATTTAAAGAAAATCATAGATTTAAAAAAGTGCTAAAATTATTTCATTTATTTCTATTAAAAACTTAAACAATTATGTATTTTTGAATAAATGTATTTTTTCAATAAAGAAAAGAATTTTAATATAAATTTAGAAGTGTGTCCATATAGGTAAAAATAGGTTACCTTTTTTTCCTCTGAACATTAAAAATAATAGTAATCGGACACAGTGCAGTTTTGACTATACCTGAGCAACTAAACTTAATCAATACTGTTTCCTTGGTCTTTTATGTTTGTTTGTTTCTGCGCTACAGCTGGCTGTGCTTGGGGGCTTATTCTTGGATCTGTGCTAATTGGTCACTCCTGACTGGGCTGCAGTGAGGGACAGATGGAGTGTGGAGATCAAACCCCATTCAGTCACATGAAAAGAAAGGTTCTTGCCCACATTACCATCTCTCTCTATCACCCTCTGTTTCTTATATCTTAAAGTTTATTAAAAGATAATGATAATAATAACATGATAACATCAGAGACATAACAATATTGGTATACCTGGCATATAAGGTGGATAATTTAGTGTTACATTTCTGCACTTATTATCAACTGTCCCATGTACGAAACTTGCTGGTTCATTCATATCCTTTAAAAGAGTAAAAAAAAGTAAAAACCAAAAACAAGTTAGTAAAGTATTTTTTCAAAGTAATTAATGAGAAAATAAATAATAAAAACATTTTAAAAAGAAGCACTTTGTATATGTTAAGTGCTAATAATTTAAAGTTGCTCTTTATAGGTCACGTCAGCTTTCGTACCTCTTTGTATGGACTTTCCTTTCTTAGCTGAACTTCTTTGCTTGTAAAATATAAAATGACTGATACTGATTATTTTCATGTTTATTAGCAACAAAAACAGCAAAAGATTAACAAAAAAAGTTGTCCAACAAATAAATGATTTCTGTCTCAAAATCTGCTTTTACAATGTTATAGAAATCTGGGAGAGCACACACTTTCTTTAGTAATCATCTTCCAATCCTTATACTTTTCGTTTACTCTTTAAAATGTAATTCCAGAATTAGAGTAAGATCAATTTATGGTAGAGTCTCCCTGTTTTTCATCTAAGGAAACAATATTTCTCTATTCAGTGTTAACTCTCTCAATGCCTGCTTTATAACTAAATCAGAAACATAGGGAAAGTATAAGTTACAAAAGCATTAAAGTAGAATACTTAAATAATATTGCATTACCTAAAAAGTTAAAGCTTAGACTATCATAATAATAATATTTTAGTTTACTGCAGTGAACTTATTTCTCAGCTTCAAAACTAATCATAATTTCTCTTGAAATACAGAAAATATACCACTTTTCTCTAGAGTGAGAGTAAACATAGAAATATGCTTCTTATATCTTCTAGAAATAAATATGAATTTATGGGATGGAGTGATAATACAGCAAGTAGAGCACTTGCCTTGCATGTGGCCAACCCAGTTTTGATCCATGGCATTTCATTTATTTTCACCAGTCTGCCAGGAGTAATTCCTGAGCAGAGAGTAGGAGAAAGAAAGCCTAAAGCACTTTTGGGTGTGGACCCAAATTAACAAACAAAATTTGTAATACTTCTTGTTTCCACAAATACTTACATCTACTTAAAAATTAGGTTTTATATCAAACATTTTTGTTTTCAAAACCAAATATATAATTTACAAATATCTTAAAGATTGTAAAATCTTTAGGATCTCAGTAACCTTTTTTGTTTTGTTTTGTTTTGGGGCTAATCAATGGTCCCGGAGATAACATTTTTTTTGCAATTCAAATAAATTATAAATTAATTTTGTGTGCTTTAATCATTTTTCATCAGAAATTATTCAAATTTTGTATATAAATCTGTATAAACCTCAAACATATTGTCAACTCTAGTAATAATTAGAAGCCTGACCAACTTTCATTCCCACTTGAATTTCCTTTCATTTCCCTAATTGAATTAGCTATCTTGATTATTTGAGAGCTACTTGACCTTTTATTTGAACGTCTGCATTTCCCCCCTATGCTTTGTATTTGACTATATGATTTAAATTACTCAATATGGACCGGCTCTCTAAAATCTTATTTCCCTACCCTCAATTTTAAAAACTAGGATTCTAGAGCCCGGTTTTTTCTCTTCTATACTCTTTGTGGCCCAGAGATAATAATATGATATACAGGTCTTGTAAGAAGTTAACATATTTTTTTCAGTGTTTTCATTGTTATTTTTGTATACTAAATAGTTTGGAAAGCTATGCAAAACTTTCTTAGATTCAAATGAGTAAACCTCAAGCTTTTTAAATTATATCAATATTAGTAAACTGGGACAAACACAAAACTAATTTTCATAAATACTTTGTGGGCATAACTATCCTCTAATATAAACTTGGCATCTTGAAGAAGGATAAATACAGAATGATATCATTTATATGTGATATTTAAATATCACATAGTTAAAATATTTAAAAGTATTTAAAATATTCCTTGAAGAAATGCAATGGTTTAAATGGGAGTTGTTGAGAACTTTTAGGCTCCAAAGTATAGTGGTGAGAAGGAAAGATATTGAGTGGAGGAGGAGAAACAAATATGATTGAATGGGGACAGAGGCCAAGAGGTCTCATGTGTATTGATGGTCTTCGAAAAGGACAGACCTAAATATCCAAGCCAGAGTCAATGTCAATTAAATCATGAGATCCAAACTTTAACAATCAAAACTTAAAACATGTCTATTATGCTAGCATGCTGGGGAGGAACTGATGGCATGGGGTGCACTCTGGGAATATTGGTGAATGGAGGTTGAAACTGGTGACAGGATTGGCCTTAAAACCCAACTGTAAAGAACTTTGTAAATCACAATGGTTTTAATATTTTTTAATTCATATAGTCACTACCTAGTAAATAACATAAAAGATAGATTGCCCCAAATTCACTCACAATCCACAAGCCATCAAACTTCATATTTGTATTATAAAAGTTTTCAATTTCTGTTGCCCACCACTCTGCTGTAGAATTCTTTAAGAAATCGGGAAAAGCTACATGAGCTCTGGAAACCTATGAAAACAAAATCAATACAAATGTGAAAAATCTTAAGAGTTCATATTTGATTATACCATGTATTAATCTACAACACTCACAACTTGTGCACCATAATGACTAAGATTCACTTTAAAGGAAGACAAGTGACCTCATCTTTAATTACTAGAAAATATGTTTTTTTAATTTCTGTCTAGTGGCCCCAAAGTTAGTGGGAACTAAAGTTGAGAGACATATACAGAGAAAGAAAAAATAACTCTGTGTCCTTTTGATTATAAAAAAAACAAGTCAGGGGCCAGAGAAATAGAAAAGAAAGAAAATTGCCTTATACAATGCCTGACTACTACTCATCTGATCTTTAGAACTGCATATGATTGGCCCAGCATAGAACTAGAAAAAAACTCTGAGCACAGCCAGGAGTTGTCTACAATTTCCAAACCCCAGTTAATTTCCCTTAAAATGAAACTATAGGAATAATTTGAGATATTCATTTACAGATAGAAAATATATTTCGTCCATATGTTTATCTTTGTGAATCATGAAAAAAAGAGCACCTTAGTTTAGCCATTTAACTGATAAAATTAAATGTCACCTATTTTCTGCTATTCTAGAACTAAAATATTCTCTTAGCACCTAACCCAACTGCTTCACAATCTCTCATACTGCAAAGATTTACTCCATTATTTACCAAGAAGACTTCATAACTTTTTTTTTTTTTGGTTTTTTGGGCCACATACGTTTGATGCTCAGGTGTTACTAAGCGCTCAGAAATTGCCCCTGGTTTGGGGGAACCATATGGGACATCGGGGGATCGAACAGTGGTCCTTCCTTGGCTAGCGCTTGCAAGGCAGACACCTTACCTCTAGCGCCACCTCTCTGGCCCCAGAGGTTTGACTTAATAACTTTTTATAATTACAAATTAGAACTTCCAAGTCTATGAATTATCTAATGAGAAAAACAGTTGCTTAAAATATGTTGCATTTTACTTTCATATGCTAAGAATGCATTACAATTTTTTGCACAACTATTTTTATGGGTATATTTTAAGAACATTGTGAACAGAAGACTTTTAAATATACAAGCACAAGGGGCCGGAGAGATAGCATGGAGATAAGGCATTTGCCTTTCATGCAGAAGGTCATTGGTTAGAATTCTGGTATCCCATATGGTCTCCGAGCCTGCCAGGAGCGATTTCTGAGTGTAGAGCCAGGAGTAACCCCTAAGCACTGCCAGGTGTGACCCAAAAACCAAATATATATATATATATATACATATATATATATGTATATATATATATACAAGCACAATCTATATATCACAGTAAGTAAGGTTTTTGCCTTGCTTTTGGCTCATCTGCTTTTGGTACCAGGTACCACATTCACTGTCCCAAGATCTAATATATGACAAACAAGATATATATCTATATCTATATATCTATATACATATATATGTATATACATGTATATATCTATATCTATATATCTATATACATATGTATACATATATCTATATCTATAAGTATATATATACGTATATAGATATATGTATACATATGTATATACATATAGATATATATAAGGGTAAATGTCATAATTAAGTATTCTTATCAAAGAGGCCAGATAGATAGTCCAGGTTCTAAAGTGCAAAACTTGCACTCAGCCAATCTTACTTAGTTCAACCCAAACTATACATATTCCTCTAAAATTGTTAGATGCACTCCTGAGTGTAGTCTGGAGGTCTCTGGGCACTATTAGGATGGTTTCTGTAATCCTCAAAACTTTAGGGTCCAACCATCACTGAATGCATGAACTCACACATTAAACCAAGGTTCCTGTTGACAGAGATTTACAATGAATGATCTGTGGGTCTCTTGAGCACTGATTGGCTACTCACGCTGCCCCAAATACATCTTTCTATAATAAAATAAAATTAAAAAATGAAAATAGTATTATAGAGAAAATAAAATTGCTTGATGGTAGCTGATATGTTGGGATGCAGAAAAATCAATAATTTACTTATTTAGGGGTTTAAAATGGAGAATTTTAAAAAACTTCCATCCACTTTTTTCCTTTTTGGTTTGTTGGGCCATACCCAGTGACGCTCAGGGGTTACTCCTGGCTATGCACTCAGAAATCACCCCTGGCTTGGGAACCATATGGGACACTGGTCCGTGGTCAATCCTAGGTTAGCATGTGCAAGGTAAACGCCCTACCACATGCGCCATGGCTCTGGCCCCTCAATCCAATTTTTAATTGTTTTTCTGGGAATGCACAGCTGGAAATGTTCAGGGATCACTCCCAGTGGTATTGTTCAGAGTATACTTTGTTGGTGCTGGACATTGAAACAGTGTTGGCAGCATATAAAACAAAAACTTTAATTCTTGTACTACCTGTCTAGTTTTGAGGGCATCCACTTTTAAAGGAAAATATTAATATTTACTCATAGTCTAAATTAACATTGAGGTGAATTGCAGAGATTAGACCAGGGTTGAAGAGCATACTTTGCATGCAGCTTACTTTCTTTGTTTTTGCCACTACATGAATCTGCAAGTATCATAGGATTGTTCTGGATTGTTTCCCAGAGCCCCTTCTTATAATACCCTGGATTGCTTTGAGTGTTTCTAAGATAACTGATTAATCCCCAGTGTTGCAGGTCTCAAACTACCCCCTCAACTCCTGGAATTGAACTGCTGGTAAAGTTTGCTGAAAGTCACGAATAGGACCCTTGGGTCTTCTCCCTCCACCAAAGTTAGCATTAAATCCAAGAGCTGAGCTTTTCTCTTTAATTAATATAAAAATTACATTGACTGCTTCATCGTCAGTTAGGCTGTCATCTATGGTTATATTGGGTAAATCTGGCCAGACCTACAAAGAGAGGAGAAATGAGAAAACATTTTAAATAAATTCACTATGTTACAACAATGCTTAAGTAAAGTATCATAGTTCTATAACATAATAATAACTCAAGCTTCTGAGATGAGTAATTTCTTTGTAGTCTCTCAAATTTGTAGTTTGATGTAGGTATATCAATATATGTACATAATTGTAAGCAAGTGTCATTAACCATTTTAATTTTATCAAAAATGTCAATATTTATGGCATGAATTATTTTTTAAAAATCAATTATTAGAGGCTGGAGTGATAGTACAGCACGTAGGGCATTTGCCTTGCGTGTGGTCAACCCAGGTTCAAGCAGCCTACACAGGTTTGACACCAACATCCTATATGGTCCCCTGTGCTTGCTAGAAGTGTGACCCTCAAAGAAAAATATGGGAGAGATTTAAATCTTAAAATATATTTACATATATATAAACATAAAATAATACAAATATTATTTATTATTATTTATATAATACATAATATAAAATAATAGGAAATAGTTTTATAGATAAAATGTGTTTCCTATATTGATTATCTCTTCTGATGTATTATTTTTACTCTTTTTAATTATATTTTTGCTTTGTATCTTTTTATTTTGAAAATATTAGATGGAAAGAGAGAAAGAGTACAAACAGGAAATTCTTTTGTTTTGTACATGTTCAATCTGGGTTTATACCAGCAATTCTTGTACTCTCCCATGTCCTACAAGGATTGACCCATTAAAATTTTTAGACTACTCCAATAGAACTACAAATATATGTATAGACATATATCAGGACTTATATAAACTTGCAAAATTATATCGAGAATTTCTGCTGTTTCTTCTAATGTGTAAGATCTTATAATATTCACTGTATAATGAACAAAATTAGCATATTAGTATTGACACAATACCTTTATCTAATTTAAAAATTATTTTTAATTTATATATTTCTCACTAACGTTATATTTTTGGTCAAGATTTTTAAAAAATCAACATTGTATTTAATTATTTATTTATTGTGGGTTGTTTTTTATTGATTTTTTATATTTTATATATAAACAATTAGGTTCTTTTCAATGTTATATTAATATACTCTAATCTTAGTAGCATTTTTAAAATAAAGTGAATTATATTATTTATTCAAGTAAAAAATATGCATAGCTTAAAGTACTTATTTTATTAATGAATAATTTTAAGATCAATATATATCTCTTGCAGTTTAAAATTATTAGCAATTATTTTTGTAATAAGCATGACATTTTTAAACCTTAGAGAATATGGATTTTGTTGAAGGAATACTATACTGATCTTTTATTTGTGGCTGTGTGAGGAGTGACATATTTTGAAGAAGCAAAAATTTTACCACAAAGCTTATACATAATCAGATAGTTTATTATTTTAGTGTTATACTCATAAATAAAATAGTTTATATGTAATGTATGTGTATGTAATAACTCAATACATAACAAATAAAACAAAAGTGCTTATGAATGAAAAAAAAGGCATTTTAAAATTAGTAAAGGTTCAAAGAAATAACTCGATTAGACCCAGATTCAATGCATAGCAGGCCTGTTTCCCAATCACTGTTAGAAGCAACTTCCAGAGCACAGTCAGAAAGAATTTCCGAGTAATGCTGGCAATGAAGCAAAAAAAAAAGAAAGAAAGAAAAAGAAAAGAAAAAAAGAAACAACCAAATTGAACAGATGGCATTTGGACATAATTTCTGTGATGCTTTTTATTGTTTATAGTAATTTGAATTGAAATCATAAAGTATGTAGCTTTTGTTAATTTTAATTGTGAATTTTATATGTTCTACCTTTTCTATTTCCTTTGGAAATATATTTTATGATTTTAATTAGTGAGTCTTTAACTGAAATACCATTTTATATTTATTTTATCTCAAGATATTAGCTTGATACCTTTGCCCAACAAATATCCTGAGTGTCAGGCCATTTGACAAAAACATCTTTCTCTATTCCTCTTTGAAATGTTTGATAATCTTGTGTTTCATTTCCTGAAATCGCTGGATCCTAAAATTAAAATAAAAAAAACACCAAATTAACATGTATTTAAGAGCATTACCATTTGAGTTTCTGTAATGGAGCATTATAATTTTTTTTAGTACATTATCTTCATATTGCAAACTCATATATACTGATGTACTGACAAGTACATATATAACAGCATGGGTCTGGTGAGATGGTCCACTCTCTTTCTTAGTAGGAAGTTAAAATACCATATGATTTCAAGCTATCATACTGGTGATTTTATTTGTTTTGCTTCCTCTACTAGAATTGTGGGATGCCTCATTTACTTTCTATAATATAATCACAAAACTTATCACAGAATCACTAACTTGAAGGTAGATTTTTCAACAGGACAAGTATAAGAACTTGTATGATTTGGAATTATATTTGAATAGATAATCTAATTTGAATCTATATTAACTATAATCATGGCATTTGATGAAAATATTCTGCCTTTGGCTCCTAGTTTTAATTTTAAATTTCTAAGGCCAATGAATTTTAAAAGCAATTTAGTGACAGTACATGTAAATAAAATCATGTTAAATAAACTAAGTAACACATTAGAAAATGAAATTAGTAATTATAAAGTCATTTGGAAGAAAGTTCTCACCCTCATTTTGAGGGAGGTATAGATTGATAAAACCAACAAAATATGATTAATATGACACATAAATACTAACCAGAATAATAATATATTTCATTCCTTCACTTCTTATTTTATCAACAAATTCAGGAAGGTCTTGGAATTCTTTACCAATTGTAAAGTCTAATTGCCTTTCCATATAATCAATGTCTGTATATTGCACATCCTAAAAATAGATAAGAATTATGTTAGTGGTGGTAAGAATCAAAAAGTGTGATTAAAGTGTTTTGTTAGTCAAAAACTTATTTAGTAATTCTGATGTAGTTTACAAAATCAGTAACTTTATTTTAAAATTTTTTAAATGAACATAAATTCAGACCCATGAAAGTCTTATGAGCTTAAGCATTGTATTAAGTAGAAATTTGGAATTTTATAGTATAAAATATTTGTTGCTAAATTGAAGAAACCTATAATTTTAAATAGTTCTACTGCTTTACAGGAACAAAGGTATACAATTATTAGTAATTTATCATTTTTAAATTTTGTCTTAGTTATCAAATAATTTTTTCAGGATACCCTAGCTAAATAATGAGAAGTTTTATCAGTAAAACTAAAAAACAAATTTGGTACTACTTTTGTTAATATGCACTGGCTTAATTTCTGTTTAAAAGTGTTATCAAAATGAGTTTTATTTATATAGCAAAGGTAGGAATAAGGATTTTATTTTGTTAATAAAGTTTGGTATGCCTATAGCTATATTGGTAATAATTGCAATTAATTTTTATAATATTGTATTTGAAAACTATATATAGGATTGTATTCTGTAAATTGTTTTATAAATAAGTTCTTATTCTTCAAATTAGTTTTGTATAACACAGTCTTTGTTTTGTGTAGAGAAAAATAAAAAAACCTTTTCTTTTATAGTAGTTTAGGTAAATTGATTACAGTAGTATTGATATATATATATACATATATATATATATATATATATATATATATATATATATATATATATTGGTTTGGGGGGCCACACCCAGTGACACTCAGTGGTTACTCTTGACTATGCTCTCCGAAATCGCTCCTGGCTTGGGGGGACCATATGGGAAGCCAGGAATCCAACTGAGGTCTGTCTGGGTCAGCCATGTGCAAGGCAAATGCCCTACTGCTGTGCTATCACTCTGGCCCCTAATTTTAATAGTTTTGATGAACAGTGTTACTGTACCTTCACTACCATAAAAACACCCAACCTTCCTCTGCTCTCTGTGTCAATCATAGTTCTCCTATTCCTTCCCAATGTTTTCACCATTGCTTTGTAATACTGGCCTTGCTATCAAAGATCTTATATATATGGGCCGGAGAGATAGCATGGAGGTAAGGCGTTTACCTTTCATGCAGGAGGTCATCAGTTCAAATCCCGGTGCCCATATGGTCCCCGGTGCCTGCCAGGAGCAATTTCTGAGCCTGGAGCCAGGAATAACCCCTGAGCACTGCCGGGTGTGACCCAAAAACCAAAAAAAAAAAAAAACCAAAAAAAAAAAAGATCTTATATATAATGTATGCTACTCAAATTAATGATCATTATCATTTTTATAATGTTCATTATCAAATTTATAATGATCATTATCATAATTTAAAATATTTAAATTAATGTGTTTAGTTATCATTTTATATATGTCATATTAACAGTCTTCAAAATGAGGTATACTTACATAAGGGATCTGAGCAGATACCATCTCCTCATATAATTGTTTAATCTCTGAAGTGTTTTTATACCCATAACGACATAACTGAAATCCCAAAGCCCAGTAAGGTGGCATGACTGGCCGGCCAATTACCTTTAAAAGAAAAAATCCATTTTTTAATTGAGAGAATTATTGTAAACTATAAAGAAAATCTTACATTTTTAAAGATGTAGACATACTTCATGGTATTGTTTGGTTGCAACTTCTGGAGTTGGACCTAAAAACATATAAAAGTCCAAGATTCCTCCAATTGTGCGGTAAGTAAGAGCAGGAGTTGGTTGAAATGTAACATCTAAGAAATAAAAATATGATTAAGTTTTTTTATCTACAAATAGGCATTTTAATAAAGTGTCACATACAATCGGAGAAATTCACAAATGATTGTTTTACCCATTGCATTGCTATTAAGTAGAAGAACTGCATGTGCATTTTCCTCATCTTCTAGAGCCATATGATAAGGCTGGAATCCATAAGAATTAAGTTTATACTAAAAATTAAATAAATAAAATATATGTAAGTAATAACATATTAATTTTGTCAATATTAAAATTCATTATAATATCTAACCTAGAAATTTAATTGGTCCTTATTTGCACACATCAACTATATTTGAATAAAATAGACACTTCTATTAGAAAATGGTTTCTTCACTGTGAAACTATTACTGTTTTAAAGTATGAATATATTGAGTTGCTTAATCCAGCACCACTAAAAACATTGAGTACATACTACAATAATTAAATTAAAAATATATCTGTCAATAAATGAGGTTGTTGGGTAAGAAAAACACTTGGGGTCACTGAAGAAGGGATGAGATCATGTATCAATGAAATTGGACATGGGAACATTGTATGTCTAAAACTCTATTGTAGACAACTGTGTTAATTCTGGTGTCTAAATATTTTAAAATAAAGTTTAAATTTAAAATTAAAATATAAACACACAGAGCCAATAATATCTTGCATCAGCTTGGCACAGTTAGAATAGCTGGCAACACACATGGTCTCCTAAATATTGCCAGGGACACCCCAGAATGCAAAGAATTTCCTCTAAGCACTTCTGGGTGTGGCCTCAAACCCCATTATATTCATATTCACATTGAGTCTAATATAAATAGCCTTATTCTGTAAAGAAGGTGATATATTATATACTATTATATAAGTATAATATGATTAATAATGATATAATATAAAAGTGATTCACACAAATATTGTCACAATTGATGAAATTAAGCACTAATATTAGTGTAGTTGATTAAAAGTTACATGTTTTAATTTTTTGTAAAAATTCAAATTGATGAGTATGCAATAATGCAGTTCTATAATATTTCAAATATATTGAATAGTATCTTGTTTGTATAGCAGAGAATATTATTTTATATTAAGTTAGTTATATATACTTTGGCATTTCTTTTCATTTTGCATAATATAAATTCTATATTCAAATTAATTAAATAACTTGTAAATTTTATAATATGATGACATATTTGACTCAAACTTAAATGGCAACCATGTAAAATTATATAATGAGGATCAGAATAACATTAACCTAGTATATCAAAATGTCATTTTTTTACATGACTGAAATCCAATCATAATCATGTTTGTAATCAAGGTGATTAAATAAAGACATTAAAAAGTCAAATAAAGTCAAATGTCAAAAATTAATGTTGAATTATTATATAATGTGGGATTTGTTTTCTTTTTCTTTTCTTTCTTTTTTTTTTTTTTTGACCACACCCACCATCTCTCAGGGATTACTCCTAGCTCTGCCTTCAGAAATAGCTCCTGGCTCAGGGATTTATATGAGATGCCTAGGACAGAACTTGCATCGTCCTGGGTCAGCAGCAAGCAAGGCAAATGCGCTATCACTAAACTACCACTCCGGGCCCCAAGGATTTGTTTTCTTTTTTATTAATTTGGTGGAGGTTTAGCTCACACCTGGCTATGCTTAGGGATCTTCGAGGTTGTTTCTCAGATTGCTTAGAGTACCATAGGTTGATGGGGTTCTGGGGTTGCCTTATCTAATGCAGGTTTAAAAACTGTACTTTTCAATCCAATGTTGAACTTTGTTAGGGGTTGGAGGTAGAAATCTAATGATGCTCACAGGCTATCTCAGGCCTTGTGCTCAGGAGGAGATCAATTCATTGTGCTCAGGGGACCGTATATGTGCCAGGGTCAAGTTAGGTTCTCACCCAATAGAGCACATGTGAGGGAAAAGCCTATCCTGTATTCTCACTGCCAGAACAACAAAACTGAATAATTTTAATAAAATTAATTTTGGTAAAATGTACTCATTAAAATGAGCTTAAATTAAAAACGTTTGCAACCTATTTTAACTATTATAATACAAAATTATTGAGTAACTAAAATACAAAGTGGTTATAACAGAATTTGTTGATATATGGCAGTTGGACTTGGATATGACCCTTGGATAAGCCTACTGAATGACAGTTGAATCTGGTCAAGCTCATGGACAAGACCCTTGGACACACACCCTTGTCATATCAAGTAAAAAAGGAAAAACTTGGAGCTTTGTGGTAGGGAGGCTTAGGATAGAGCAATGCCTGCTGGTCTGCGGGTAGGTGGGCAGAGATAAAGCATCGAAGAGATGCTACCTGCTTTTTAAGTATCCATTTCTCTTTCTTCTTTGAACCCAGGCCTCGAAGGGCCACCTCTGGCAGATGGATTCCCTCTTCCCCCGAAACTCCCTGGTGGCAATAGCAGGCCTCAGTCATACTCCAGGAGAAATAAAAAGGATACTTGTTTTTCTCATTTTTTCTCTCTCAGTCTCAGGTGGGCATTTGTTACATGTTGGCATCCCTAGATGGACTTTTAGCCCCACTCTGAAGTTGGGCCCCACAGAGCCCCTACGATCCTTGCAGCACTGGGCCCTGGCAACCTTGGGCCTCTACTGCTTTGGCAACCTTTAGACTCCGCAGAATACATATTAATAATCTCCTACTGAGTAAAACATTAAGGTATAATTCACAAATTAACAATGCAATGAACTATATTTTTATAAGAAAAATTATGATATGCTGAAATTAATTGTAATTGATAGTTTGTGTTCAATATTCATTAAATGTGTCCCCTTAATAGAATAAATGCATCAAGGTAACAAGATATTAAAACATTTCTTACATATATGATTACCAATATACCCTCAAAATTGTACAACTGCAGCTCTACATTATCAGGAGAAAGAAACAATATATAAAATCTAGCTGTTTAAAAGAAAATCTGAGAGTAAAAATGTTTAGTAAGGATCTGTTCTATATAGTTAAAAGGATTAAGGAATTGAGTAACATCCTCCTTTTCACTAGTGTCAATGACTCCTCTGTTTTCTCCTATAATTTATTTCATTATGTCTGTTTGTTAAGAAAACATATATAGATTTTCTAGATCTCTATATCATTTGACATTTCTTTAATACTAAAGTACAAGCCTGCAATTAAGTGGTTTGAATTCTAATCATGCTCATAGATGCCTTAGAAGGTGTCACTTACACCAGGGGGTTGGTCCCTGGTGAACATTCCCCAAGTATGCCAGTTTAGATCCCGCTTAAACTGTGTGTGTTCCACTTCACCAAAGCCATATACATATTCTGATGGCAGACGAGTAGATATTTGAATGAACTGATCATTAAAAGTAAACCCAGGTAGACATGAGTCCCAACTAAAAAAGAGAAGAAAAAATTATATTTCTGTAAATATATGCAAAGTATATCAGAATTAATGATTAAACTTAGATTATCTAAAAATTAGTATTTTTCTTCAATATACATTCTATCCAAAAGAAAATTATTACAATATATTTTTCTCTTTGTTACTTAAACTATGATATATTTATGAATTTTTGACATCACTAATGTAATAAAGAATATTATAAATATTTTATCTTTAGACATGCAACTATTGTAAAATAAAATTAATTTGGAACTAAAAATATTATAACAGAACTAATATATACTCTAGACCAGTGGTCCTAAAACTATGGCCCGCGGGCCACATATTGTATTTGTATCTCTTTTGTTTCTTCATTGCAAAATAAGATATATGCAGTGTGCGTAAGAATTCGTTCATAAGTTTTGTTTTTACTATAGTCAGACCCTCCAATGGTCTGAGGGACAGTGAACTGGCCCCCTGTTTAAAAAGTTTGAGGACCCCTTCAGAGTCTAGACATTCTAAATTTTCCTATCACCTTGAGAAAATAATAGATATATAATAGATACTGCTAATCATTTTTATTTCTTTTACTTAAAACATGGTGTTTATGAAGAAATCTATATGTAATGTGTTCTGAGACTACTAGACCTATTTATTTGCCCAATTAGTAGTGTTAAGGACTTAATCTTGGATATATGATATATATCAATTTTCTCAGTAATCACTCCTTTCTTATCCTAAATGTATACTAGAGTAGAATTTTTTAAAATAGTAAATTTCTATTTCTGGTCTCCCAAGTAAGTCCACTTTCTTATTATCATCACTAAATGGCATTACTATTTTTGGTTAATAATGGACCATTTTTTTCAATATTTCTGATTGATTTAATTTTGTCTTTTTTTTTGCTGATTGATTTGATTTTCAACTGGAGTTCTCCAACCAAAAGATAATTGGTTTACCTCGTATTAAAATATTTTATATAAATTACTTTTGAAAATGTTTTACCAGTAAATATTATTTCCTTAAACTATAAATAATAGCTTCATACCAAGATTTTTTTACATGGCAACTTATGCTTTGGAAAAAATATTTTAACATTTATATAAAAGCACAGTATATTATCTTCAGTTTGGATTCTAATAAAACCTAAAAACCTGTCGATAATATCTTATAAAAACTAAAGTAACAAATTTATATTACATGAAAGTTTGTTTTTATATGTCATAATTTGTAGTCCTTTAGCAACATTACTTTAAAATTCTCATAGAATATACTTAATATATTTTAATTATTTTATCAGAGCTTATATCAAAAGATGATATTAGCAACATCAGATATCAGGACCATTTCCAACAGTTATAAAGTATTTACAAAATAAAATTTAATCTCTATTCTTTGCCAATCTTCATAGCTTAATTTTGTCTAAAATTTAATAATAAATTTAAGAGTTTTAAAGTGTAAATGATCTTTAAGACCAATCCTTATTCCTAGTGCCTGGAATGTATTAACAGTTCAAGCCAGATAATGTAAAAAGGTCAAATTTTTTAATACTATTAAACAGAAATGGCTATAAAAGTTATAGTCTATAAAATTTTTCTCATATCAACTTAAGCAATCACTTACATTACTCTTCCTGTACTTCTCCGTCGAATCTGGATGCCAAAAGGATTTTCCTTGATGTTAACATCATAAAGTCTATTTTCATATGTACTTGTAGGAGTAGTTGGAATATCCATCGGTATTGGAACTTCATATCTCTTATTTTTGGGATCATAAATCTATCACCAAAAAGTTATATACTTAATGCTTTCAAGTATTGCTTACATATTCTGAAATGTAAATAATCTGCGATAATTTTAATATAAATTTAAATCTTTATCGACTCATTCCTGAATCTATATATTTATATAACATGTATATAATATTGACTTAACATAGTTTAACTTATGTAAGAAAAGTTTTTTTTTAATTTTTTTTTTATGGTTTTTGGGTCACACTCGGCAGTGCTCAGGGGTTACTCTTGGTTCTATGCTCAGAAATCGCCCCTGGCAGGCACAGGGGACCATATGGGATGCCAGGATTCAAAACACCGTCCTTCTGTATGAAAGGCAAATGCCTTACCTCATGCTATATCTCCGGCCCCAGAAAAATTATTTTAAATATTTAGAAATAAATATTCTACCATATGATTAAATATAGCTTTTAAAATATTTTATTCATATGATACCACTATAAGTGCTAACTCAGGCTATGTTTATCTATTTCCTTAGTTTTTTTATTTCCCTAAAATATTGTTTAGAAATTAGATTATATAGCAGAATGTAATAAAATTACCAATCATTATGCTGTTACCTTTAATGAATAAGCTAATTAGTAATCTCATCAAAACTGTACTCTAATATTACTTTAGATAAAAGTGAAAATGATTATTTAAAATTTTGTTAATTACTTTACTGATAAAAGTTAACATGGTTACCTAAATTAGGTTTCCTATGTTTTAAAAACATTTTTGGGGGCCAGAGAAATACTTGTTTTGCATGTAATCATTCCAGATTTAGTCCCAGGTAGTATATATGGTCCCCTGAGCCAGCCAGGAGTAATCATTCCTGAATCCCGATCTAGGAGAATTCCCTGAACACAGCCAGTTTGTGCTTTACCACTCCCAAAAACAACCCTACTGCTATTTCAGTTATTTAGTTTATTTTAATTATTTAGTTTTATTTTAACATTTGCATTTTTCTTTTGCTATGACTTTTTAGTAATCTTTTATTTATTATCATATATGTGATATTCTGTAACAATTTTAATTTTTATGTATATATGCGCTTACTGATACTAATATGTTTAATAGGCAATTATATTTTTATCGGTGGTATTCATGCCCTTGAATTTGTCTTTGAAAGTTTTCTAATATACTTAAGACAAGAAGAGGGTAAATTTGATTATTTCTATGTAGTTAGGATCTATTTATATACCTTCTATATATCCCATCTGTCTCAAGAAAATGTCAGGTTATTCAGTTGTAGTTAAACATTATTTTAATGTTTCAATGAGAAGACTCTAATTTTTTATTATTATAATTTTCATGTTTCCTTTTTTCAGATGAACTTAGAAATTAGTTTTGTAAATTTTAACACAATGTTCCATACAACAGTAAGCTATATGCATATATATGAAAAAAGAAATCTTGTAGCAGCACATGAATGGATCTAGTTTTTTATGCTCAGTAAAATAGTAAAAAATACAAACATCATGATTTCATTCATATGTGACATATACAGAAAGCAAACACAATAGTAAAATTTATTAAAGTATTAGATGTCTAAGGCCAATTAGTTATTATTACATGTGAAGATGGTGGAGAGGTGGATAAATCATGTCAAGATCAGTTTTATGGTCAAATAATTAAATTTATGGGAGAATATAAGATATTTATGACATATAAGAATATAAATATATTATAAATGAATGTAGTATATACCCAGGCTAATTTCTAATGATGAAATTAATAAAATTTAATGCAATAGCAAATTAAATAATAGAAAAGTAACTTTAGGTAAATAAAATGAGATATAATGATAACTGAATGTATGAATTTGGTTAAGAATTATTGAATGTCATTACTATTTTCTGATTATAACAAATAATTGTTCATACCAAATGTTAGATTTAATATGATTTTTCATTGCTTTGATTATTTCCTTAATATTATTTTTACTAGTGAAATTTACAGCTCTAGTCTCAATTTGGCAAATACTACAGGATAAAGTTTATTAAATTATAGTTTAGGTAACATGGTTACATTAGTATTAGCATTACTAGCATTGATATACGTTTACTTGTAGGGAATTTTTTCATTTGGATATAATTTTATATTGAACCATTTTGCTAATATTTCTTATATCAATCATTTTAAAAATAGACACCTGGAATATTTAAGTTTTAAAAAAACTTAGTGTAAAAAAACACTTCTGTAACTTAAACTTTATTATATTTTATATTTCATATAACATTGTCCAAAAAGTGCACATCACTTGTTGAAAATAAACATCTCCTGTGTTAATTTTTATTTGTTTAATTTAGAGAAAATAAAAAATGTCCAATTGTAAGTGGCTTACTAACAGTAATTTTAATATATTTAAAAAGAATTACTATTGTATATTTATCCACAAAATTAAAAAATGAGAACCTAATTATGAGTCTTATAAAAACCAAGATTCATTAGTAATAAACAAAACATCAAAATCCATTCACATTATTACCTTAAAAATCCAAAAACCTAATTTGTTAAAATATATCTTTCTTGTTTGTTTTATGGACCACATCTGATGATGTTTCGGGCTTATTCCTGGCTCTGTGCTTAGAGATTTTTCCTGCTGGGTCATGGGTAACCATAAGGGATTCTGGAAATGGAACCCCATTGGGACACATGAAAGAGAAATTCTCTACCCACTGTATTCTCTCTAGCCTCCATATATCTTACTTTGAGATATTGATCTGAGACATTCATTAATACAGTCATTTATATTAAGCATACCTTAAACTGCAGCATATCATTTTTATGATATTTCACCTCCAAACGAAGAACTGAGATAGGATTAGAAGGCATCTTTATTCTTGCAGTTGCTGTATTCAACTGGAGGTCAACTGTTATACCCATTGATGAATATTTAGTTGAATTGATTAAGTAAGAGTTGTATTGTTTAGGAAAGTAACACCTAGGTCCTTCTGCTGCAGAATTCTAAAAAAATACAAAAACAGCGAAAAATACACAGAATATATTTTTGTTTTTAGGAAACATAAGCATATTAGTATTTAACTCTAAAAGCTAAGATAGGCATTTTGAATCTAAGCTGTTAGAATGGTTTGTGTAATAGCTGGAGGAGAGTGGCACAACCTCATTGCTGGTTTCCATCTAGAAACATGTTCGTTAAGGATACAAATCGAAAGTACGCATGCCCCCGAGTAATTTGGTACTACTTTCTTGAATCACACAGCTCTACTTCACACCTTTTTATATCAATAGAAAAAACATCAGTATTTACTATACACCCAATCTGCCACAAGTACTCCTCCCCCTTTTAAATTATGGAACCTTTGCATCGCATCTTCTTTGCATTGCTAAATTCTACTTCCTCCCAACAGCAGGATCTGGATGAACAACACTTCCTGGACTTATCTTTCTCTGCAGGTCTGTAGCAAACGATTGACCACTCCTCCCTATCGATCTGGTCTACCTATCTATCTGGTTTACTTATCTATCTGGTCCAATATGCCCACCACCCCATCTCAGGCCACAGAAACTACTAAGATTTCATATGCTAACCCCTTCATCTGAAATTACCATCCATGAAATATGAAAAAATGCAAAAATTCAAGGAGATTAGCTTCATAAGGTACCACAAGAAAACTGAAGTTCAGGGGATTCCGATACCATTCATGAAGGACTTCAGAGGGTCTGAGCGATAACACAGTGGGTAGGGAGCTTGCCTTGCAAACCGCTGACCTGTGTTAGATCCTGGAATCTCATATATTCCTATTTAGATCTTGGAATCCCTGGGCCTGGCAGGAGTGATCTTTGAGTGCAGAGTCAGGAGTAGTTCCTGAGCACCACTAGAAGTGGCCCAAAAACAAAGAAAAAAAGAACCTCAGAGTAACAATCTTCATGATAATACAGGAAGCTCTGTAGGAAAAGTTCAATCAACTCAAAGAAAAACTAATGGCAAATATTCAAAAGTATATTGAAATGGGATTGAAAGAGATAGGAGTGACTTAACATGTCATGACAACTGAATTTAGAATGTTAAAGACAGCATCAGTGATCTTGTATTTTGTACAAACCAGCAAGTAAAAAAAAAAAAAAAGAAAATTAAGCTTTAAAGAAAATCAAATTATTGAATGGATAACAGCAATAGTCACAATCTTTGAGTCTCATGAACATATCAGAGACAAAAAAATGAGAAAAAATTATTAGTAGAAAAGATAATAGCTGAAAATATTTTCCATCATTCAAGAGTTACCCATGTACCCACGAGCCAAGAGACTCAAAGAAAATCAATCAAATAATATCAAGGTAAGTGTTCCTCTTATTTATATGATATTTTTTCATCTCTATGGCACATATTAATTATGTCCATTTAGGCTAGTGAACCCAAAATTGAGAATCTAATCCCTGAATTATACAAATACCAGAAGGTGAGGAATGGGAAAATGAACCATCAATTGATGGGAGAGATATTATCTGAAAACGTCCCTACTCTGGATGGAGGCAGCAGTGGAAATTCAAGAGGGTAGAATGTAACAAACAAAATAGAATCAGTCAGAACAGTACCAAGGCATACAATAGTATGTAATGTAATAGAGTATAATAGTTATGTAATTACATTGATTTATCCATTTCTAATATAATGTTATAGTAATAGTAATGTAATAGAGATGTTAGTGAAAGGCTAAAGCCAGAGAGAGACACGCTTCTTAAAGTAACTAAGAGAAAACCTTAAATATAAAGTAAAACACTCATTTATGAAGTAAATCTCTCATGTGAAATGGTACATGCAATAAGAATGGAATGAAGGGGCTGGAGAGATAGCATGGAGGTAAGGCGTTTGCCTTGCATCAGAAGGACGGTGGTTCGAATCCTGGCATCCCATATGGTCTCCTGAGCTTGCCAGGAGCAATTTCTGAGTGTAAAAGCCAGGAGTGACCCCAGAGCGCTGCCAGGTGTAACCCAAAAATAAAAACAAGAATGGAATGAAATATTCACATTACTGACATATTCAACTTACAAATTCAAATTGCGAGTTGAAAGAAATTTTCAAATTATAGCCTTCTACCCTGCAAATCTCTGGTAGATGGTAGGGAGAGATAAAATTTTTCTCAGAAAAAAAATAAATGTGGTGACATCTGTGATACAAAACTGCACTAAATGAAATACTGAAAAAACAATTTACCTAAACCAAATGGTTAATTGTATAAGCAACAGATTTCATAGTAAAATGACAACACAATCATGCATATGAATATTCCTGAAACAAAATCATGAACTAAACTTTTCCATAAAGAGGACAAAAATATAAAATGATCAGGATCAAAAATCCATCCATTTGCTGCTCACAAGAAACAAAAATATTACAGGATAGTAACAGGCTGAGAGTAAATGAATGGAAAACAATTATACAATTCAGTATAAAAAATGGGGACAGTCATACTTAATCAGACCAAATTGCATTTAATTTAAATAACTAATTAGATACAAGGATGGATACTAATATTAACCAATGGAATAATAGATCTTGAAGTACTAACTCCTATCAACACATAATTACCAAATAAACACCAAAGCAGTTTGTAAGGCTTTTGTTCATAAACCTAGGAAGTCACATGGATGGAAACAATAGTGGGACACTTCAGCACACCACTGTCACCACTAATTAGTTGCACTAGACAGAACGTCAATAAAGACAGAAGAAGCCTAAATGAGAAACTAAATGATCTAGGACTAATAGATTTACACAGGACAGTGCATTCTTAGAAAACCAGTACACGTTCTCAAGTGTGCATAGAACATTCTTCAGGAGAGATCACATTTTAGGACATGAGCCTAACTTATAAATTTACAAAAAAAAAAAAAGAATCAGACCAAGCATCCCATCAAACCACAATGCCACAGAGACATAAATTAACCATTAAAAATATAAAAGGAGGGGCAGGCAAGGTGGCACTAGAGGTAAGGTGTCTGCCTTGTGAGCTCTAGCCAAGGAAGGACTGTAGTTCGATCCCCTGGCGTCCCATATGGTCCCCACAAGCCAGGGACAATTTCTGAGCGCTTAGCCAGGAATAACCCCTGAGTATCAAACGGATGTGGCCCGAAAAGCAAAAAAAATTTAATAAAAATAATAAATAAAATAAAAAAACTTTTAACATCTGAAGACTGAACAACCTGCTGCTAAATGAATGAAAGTAGAAAGCCTGAAAAGGCAAATTAAGTGCAAAGAAAATGAATTAGTAATTAAGAATCTATTAATGAATAAAATGTCCTGACACAGGTTGATTTGCATAAAAGTTTTATCAAATCTTAAGAGAATATTTACTACTGTTGATATTTAAGCTCCTATAAAATATCAAAGAAATAGGAACTATCATAATACTCTCAATGAAACAGACATTACATTGATATCAAAGTTAACAGATATATTACCCCCCAAAAAAAGAAATTTTCAGATCAATCTCTTTGATAAAACATTGATTCAAAAATCCTCCACGAAACCTTGACAAACTTAATCTTAAAGGACATAAGAAAATATATCATGATCAATTGAAATCCATCCCAGGATCTCACCACAAAGAGTGATGAGTTTAGTTAGAGAAATAACTACATTTTGAACTGTCCTAATAATGAGAATGTATGAGGGAAATGGAAAGCCTGTCTAGAGTACAGGTGGGGGTCCGATGGGGAGAAGGGAGATTTGGGACATTGGTGATGGGAACGTTGCACTGGTGATGGGTGGTGTTCTTTACATGACTGAAACCCAAACACAGTCATGTATATAATCAAGGTGTTTAAATAAAATATATAATAAAAAAAGAATAAAAAAAAAGAAAAAAACAAATCAAATAACATCATGCACAAGATTAGTAAAAGATAAAAATAACATAATCATATAAATTGAAGCATAAAAATTCTTTTGACAAGATCCAATACACAATAATAAAAATAAAAATAAAAAAATAAAAATCTTCAATAAAATCTGCTGAAGGAATATTCCTCAAGATAGGAACCACTATACGGTGCAAATACTACTTTTAATGTTTAAATACTGAAATATTCTTGCTGAGATCAGCACTATGCAAAAGGCACATTAGGATTTTTCTTAAAATATTTCATCCTTGTGAATCGGAAGAATCAATAATGTTAAAATGACCACCATCCTACTTAAACTATTAGATAGATTCAGTGCAATCTCTGTCAACATTTAGAAAACATTTTTCAATGACTTTCAATGACTAGTCAAGTATATAGTTTTTGTGGAATTAATAAAAAAAAGCCCAAGTAGCCAAACCATAAACCAAAAAAAAAAAAAGAAAGAAAGAAAAAAATGAAAGGAAAAGTGGAGGTATCTTATTAACTTTTACCTTTACAACAAAGCCAGAGTGATCAAAACTGAATGATACTAGAAAAAAAGAAAGACTCTAAAAAATAAATCAGAATTAAATAACTAAGTTGTAGAATAGATATGCAGAGTCACATAATTTTGACAGAATTGAATGGATGAAATGAAATGAATGAAAGCCATTGTCGTCAACAAATTATGTTGAGAAAGTTGGATAACCACCTGTAAGAAATTGAAATTGGACACATACCTCACACTTTACACAAAAATCAATTCAAAATAGGTCAGAGCATTTGGCCTATTTGAGATTAGTCATGAATCAATAAAGTATAATGATGAAAATATGGGTAGAATGTTCCAAGACCTAGATCTCAGAGATGAGTCTTAGTGTTAGGATTCCATTGGCAAAGACTATTGAATAAAAACTAAACAAATGCAAGTACATTAAACTAAAAAGGGTGACTATCCATGGTATATAAATTTCACATAAAGAGGGAAAAAAAGCTAAAATCTCCATAAAAATGAGGAGAGAAAATTAAGACACAATTTTCTGAGTAAGACCACAGGAGGGCCAACAATTTTTTATTAAGGAAATCCAAATCAATAAAACTATAAGATAACATTTTACTTAATTGAGAATGTCACATATCAAAAATATGAGGAGAATCTGTATTGGTGGGGATATTATGAAAAATCAAACTCTCAACCACTGGTAGGAATGTCTGACCCAACAACCCCCAATGGAATTACAGTATTCAGGTTTCTCACTAATCTCAGAATTGAACTGCCATATAATCCTTATTTGGGGTAACTATACTCAGAACAAATAGTGATAAATCAAATTTTATTCTCCGATTTGGGATCCTTTACTTTTTTTCTTAACTAATTGTGATTACTTCTAGTACTATTAGTACTTTAGTACTCTATTGAGCAAAAGTGGAGACAGTTTATGTTCTTATCTTAATGAATAAATTTTCATCACACAAAAAGTTGTTTTCATTTTTACCACAGTAAGTGGTATTGAGTTTGTTTATATATTGTTATTACATCTTGTATTTTTCTGGCCATTCCCAGTCATGTTTAGGGATTGCTCTAGCATCTGCACTCATGTATTATTTTTTTGTAGAATTTGAGGAACTGAAATCATAGTGTGCCAGGTATCAAAACTATGTAATTCCCATGCAAGTAATAATGCCTTATCCACTCTATTTTTTAATCTTTGGCTCTGATTATTACTATATTGTGGAAGGTTCCTTCTGACACTATTTGAGAGAGAGAGAGTGAAAGAGAGAGAGCTAACATTGAAGAGAACGAGTGATATATTTTCACTTTAAGGATTTGCTTTCCAATATCTATTCGTCTCATTTTTTGGTTCAATTATTTAATCATCAAGAGAAACAATATGCCTATTTGCATTTTCCTGTCCCTTTTGCAGAATTTGTATCTGATAGTCTTAAAGAAGAAAAAGATGTAAGATAATTAAGTCAGGATTTCTTTCGTCCTTCAGCTCTTTCCCTGGGATGCAAATATATTCATGCAAAAAAGATTGTAATACACTCTTGAGAATGTAAAAATCCCCCCAAAAAAATAGAAAATAATACAAAATGGGGCCAGAACAATAGCACAGAGTAGGGTATTTACCTTGCATGCGGCCAAACCCAGACAGACCCCAGTTCGAATTCCTGCATCCCATATGGTCCCCCAAGCATGCCAGGAGCACTTCTGAAGTGCAGAACCAAGTGTAACCCCTGAGCGTTGCCGAGTGTGACCCCCCCAAAAAAAATAAAAAAAGAGAGAGAGAAAGAGACATTGTGAAAATAATAATAACTATGTAATATTGATGTCATAGGAGACCAACTTGTTATCTAGAATTTTCCCCTTTCTTTTCTTTTTTTCTTAAGAAAAAAAAAAAGAATTGTCTAACCTACTAATATTTTTAAGCTTTTTGTGATCTCAGCCAAAATAATACTTCACTCAGAGGATACAATAGTACTAATTCTAAAAGTCTGAAATTGAATACCAACAGAACCATAAATATAAATAGATTTAGAAAATTACCAAGTTGATCTAGTGTCTCTTTCACAGTTTTTTCTGACCCTCATCACTCTTTATTATTATATAAAAATTATTGTTAAATTTAAATATATATTGATGTAATCAGCATCACTCTTATTACGGATGCTAGAATAATATTGTTAATTTACAAAATCAATATTAATATCTGTAACTTTATTTTTAATCATGTAAAATTTTAATACATTTATCTACATAGGCACTCTCTACTGATTAAATTTAAAATATTGCATGAAATATATTTTTTTATTACTCACGCATGCCCTCTTCACATGGAGCTATATATTTTAGAGGCAAAGAAGTTAACACTTGCAAAATTTTCCTTATAATTTAAATTGTAAAATATTTCTTATGGCACTAAATCAATAGGATACTTGTTGTTCATGAAATATAAGTTTAAAATATAAAAGTGATATTATGCGAATGTGGAGAATATTCTAAAGGCAATAGTTCTCAGTAAGTTTTAGTTAGAATTATTTTCTAAAATTATATGTGTTTTTCAACAACCTAAACTATTTTTTATTAGATAAGGGTTGGTGAAAGATATTTACTTTGTTTCTCAATATTATGAAAATTAACAATAGAACAATCATATTAGCAATTTTTTCTTTCTCTTTGAAATCTTCACTTTCTTACTTAATAAACTCATTTCTGTTCTGAATACTTTTTCCTCAACATAATTGTAGTCACTATGATTCTAGTTGGTATTCTTATTTTTCTCAGACCAATACTAAGGGGTGGAGGTAAATAAAAGAATAAAAAAGAAAACCTAAAAACCCAGATCAGAAATTAAAGGGGAAAAATATAACAGTCATAATGGAAATGAAAAATAAATCTGCAATTTCAAAAAAAATTACAGATATGGTTATGTATGAGATATGATTAAAGAGTATATTACAAAAAATAACTGTTCCTTATTTCCTCATTACCTGCTATTGTGACACAATTATAGCTTGAGAAAACAGACTCCTCTTTCTTATCATGAAAATCAGCCTGTGTCCTAATGACTCAATTATACTGTATCATCCTTGTTCATTCACTACTCTATCTATGATTGTTTTCGTTCTTCTTCAACAATGAACAAATCATTCCCATATTCTAATAATAACTCGATGAGTTACCTTACTTTGATATAGAAAATAAAATGAAAAAGAAATAACCGCAACACATAGCAATTTATCTTTTCATTTCATTTGACATAATATGTACTATTTCTGCTTCTAAGGTGAACTTTTTTATTAATATATTCAATAATATGCTTTCTTGTCAAAGAGGCACAATTAAATTCTATTATGTTTATTCTCCTCTAAAATTTCTCACCTACATCACTAATATTAAGTCCAGCAAAACAGCATAATAACTTTATTTCCCATATCTTAAAAAGAACCATTACCTCATTATGTGTTCTACTAGTCTATGCTCAAGCTTCTTTAGAATACATAAAGGTTTCATCAAACCCACTATCTCACTATATCCAATTTGTTACTACAATCTTATTCAAATTCATTCTCACCAGGTTTTTACTTCCAGAACCCCATTCATCTTGGCTATAAAATTATAAGACTTTTATACTGCCAAATTCCAATGTCACTTTCCAGTTCTTATCATAATGATATATAAGCAGTTTGTTCATTTGATACATTTCTTCATTTTGAAATTCTAATTTACTTGACTTCCAAGAAATGGAATTTTCTTTGTTTTCAGCCTAGTACTTTTACAATTTTTTTTTTTTTGGTTTGGGCCACACCCAGCGGTGCTCAGGTGTTACTCCTGGCTGTCTGCTCAGAAATAGCTCCTGGCAGGCATGGGGGACCATATTGGACACCGAGATTCGAACCAACCACCTTTGGTCCTGGATCGGCTGCTTGCAAGGCATACACCGATGTGCTATCTCTCCGGGCCCCCTTTACAATTATTTTTTTTAACAATTTTTTTTTTAATTTCTGACTTACTACTGAAATGGCAAAGTTCAGTTTTATACTGCTCATTATATCTAGACTTCTCTTGATGCCATTGCATTACATATTTCTGAACACTATACACTGATAATTCTAACTGTATATTAAGATTATATATAATTCTCAGTTTAACTAAATATTTTTATGATCAGTAGTTGCATTTATGTCTATAATGAAAATCTTAGGCTCAGTTTATCTAAAGCATATATTTAAGAGTTTATATTTGCCCCCCTCACCATTTTGATACCTCTATTATCAGCTTATTCTCTTTAAAGTTAAAAATTAGAAAATTTAGTCATGTTTTTATTTGTTTCTTTTGTATTCCATTCCAAATATTAATGTAAGCTGATTTTATACATCCCCATGTTCCGTATTTTTATTACTTTAGAAAATGTTCCATAAAATCAATTACCTTTTACAAATTCTACTACCATTCTGCGCCTAAGAACTAAAATGTTTTACCCAGATTATTATAATTGCCCTTTTCCTTATCTCCCTAGCAGTCCATCTCTCTGCTTTCACTATGTACCTCAAAGGAGAGATCAATCTTCCCATTTCTTTGTTCATAATTCTCCACTACCATTTTGTGATGAGTAAAGTCTTAATCTTAAAAAGAGCCTAACTTATCAATAAACATTGGCTGTCTCCAGTTATTTATGTTATTATATTCTGCCACAATTTTTACAGACTCATTCTGCTTCAGCACCATTGACAATTTTGCTGTCATATATAATATACTTTAAGTATATTTCACATTAATATTCTTCTTTAAGAAACATTTCCTTTCTAATATATCTTTTTTTTTAAATTGCCTTTTCAAATAAAATTTTCTTCTCCAATCAATAAAGTTACACATTGGTATATACCCCTCTTCCTTTCTGTCTTCATAGTTTTCTTCATAGTTCTTATATATCATATACCATGTCACATAATTTGTTTTTGTATTCGGTACATTACAGAAGAATATAAGAAACACCAGGAAAGAAAGTTTTGTAATCTTTTTACTGCATGTATAGCACAGGTTTCCTCAATATGTCTAAAGTAAATCTCTAATAGTGTGGGTAAATATAGATAAGAAACATATCTATTCCTATATTACCATTTTTTTACTTCTTTTTTTTTTTTTTTTTTGGTTTTTGGGCCACACCCGGTGACGCTCAGGGGTTACTCCTGGCTATGCGCTCAGAAGTCGCTCCTGGCTTGGGGGACCATATGGGACGCCGGGGGATCGAACCGCGGTCCGTCTCCTAGGCTAGCGCAGGTAAGGCAGGCACCTTACCTCGAGCGCCACCGCCCGGCCCCAACCATTTTTTTACTTCTTAATAACTAACATGATAATGATAAATTTTAAGTTTTGTTTATATTCTTTCCGTCATTGGGATAAAGCTTAGTTTTCAGTTATGGAAAGATTGTGTTTGTTATTGTTACAAATCACCAATCATAAAAATTTAATTTAATGACCTAAAGATCTATTATGTGTTCTAATAGCCATGATAATTCTAGAAAATAAGAATTTCACATTATAGTGTATTGTTAATTTTATATACAATAGTTAAATTGTTTATGATAATGAAATGATTGTGCACTGGGTACAATAGGAAATGGGTATAGACTTAAATGAGGAAGGGTAATTTATACAGAAGATACTGGAGAAATTAAAAAAAATAACTTCAGCGCCAGAGCTAAAAGTACATCAGGAAGAGTGTTTGCCTAACACATTGCCTACTTGGGTTCAATTCCCAGCATTCTATATGGTCTTCCAAGTACTTTTAGGATAATTCCTGAGTACAGAGCCAGGAGTAACTTCTGAGCATCTCTGAGTGTAGCCCAAAAGGAAACAAAAAGCAAATTAACATAACAAAACTTTCAGTTTTGAGTTTTTGTTGACCTTATCATCTTTTCTCCTCACTTCATTGTTCAAATTTTATGTAAGTCCATCTCGTAGTAAAGACATTCTATTTTTTTAGGGGAGGCTAGAGTGATAAGACAATGGGTAGGGGATTTGCCTTGCATGCAGCTGACCTGGGTTCAATCCCAGCATTCCATATGGTCCCTCGAGCACTTCCAGGAGTGATTTCTGAGCACAAAGCCAGGAATAACCCCAGACCCCAACCGGTGTGACCAAACAAAAAAAAAGGACATTATATTGTATTAGGTAATTATTATTATTATAGAGATCATTTGTCTAGATGCATGGTTTTTAATTGCCTTTTGGCTGGGGGAACACACATCCAGCAGTACTCAAGGCTTGCTCTTGGGTTGGTACACAGGGATCACTCTGGCAGCACTGGGAACCCAACCTATATAGGTCCATGTGCAAATCAAAAGCCTGAAATCTATACTATCTGTCCAGTTCTAAATGTAGAAACTAAGAATTACTCACAAAAAAATACATACCTGTCTGATGTGTGTCTCCTTTTAGTGAAATAACATATGCACATATTTTTCTAGTTATATAAAATCAATGTCTTTTCTGAAACACTTTATCTTGTAGTCAAACATATAGAAAATCAAACTAAGTACAGCAAAAGATTATTTCAGTATTTCTTTTTGTAATAAAGATTTAAAATATCAAGAGCAACAATATCAATAGCAACAAAACTAGTAACACCTAGTTTTGTTTAAGCAATGGCCAAAATATTGAGAGATAACTACCGGTATTTTTTTAGTGTAATTAACATAGCCCATTAATCAAAGTAAAGGTTTCAAAAACTTGAGCAAAGCTTTTGAAAGATACGCCCTGTTGAAATGATAAACAGCCATAGACAGACAATATATGAGTAAAACAAATAGAACATGCTATTTGATAGAACTGATTTACACTATTCAAAGAGCCTACAAAGCAACCAATAATTTAATTTAGTTTAACATGATCTATTATTTTTTAATTTTGGGGGGCCACACCCTGTAATGCTCAGGGGTTACTCCTGGCAATGCGCTCAGAAGTCCCTCCTGGCTTGGGAGCCAGGGACGCTGGGGGATTGAACTGTGGTCCGTCCTAGGCTACTGCTGGCAAGGCAGACACCTTACCTCTAGCGCCACCACGCCGGCCCCTATTTTTTAATTTTTAATTAACACCATGCTTGCAAACATGTTCATAAAAACCACAGACTTCACCAGTGCAACATTCCTGCCACCAATGCCCCATCTACCTCCCCACATTGTCCTCAAGACAGGCATTCTATTCCTTTTACTACCATTGTTTTGATAGTTGTTGGTGTAGTTATTTCTCTATCTGAACTCTTCAATTTTTTGATAAGCTTTATATCATCATCCTTTCAAACCTCATCTCTGTTGTCTCTGAATAATTATTGCCATACTGTCTTTTAACTTTTCTTAAATCCCACATCTGAATGAGACTATTCTGTGTCTATCTCTCTCTCTGACTCATTTTACTCAACCTAATACTTTCCATGTCCATCCATGTATAGGAAACTTTCATGACTTCTTTTTTCCTGAAAGCTGCATAGTATTTCATTGTGTAGATGTACCACAGTTTCTTTAGCCACTCATCTGTTGTTGGACATTTGGGTTGTTTCCAGATTCTAGCTATTGTAAATAGAGCTGTAATGAACATAGGCATTCAAAGGGCATTTTTGTATTGTGTTTTTGTGTTCCTAGACTATATCCTTAGGAGTGATATAGCTGGATCATTTGGAAGTTCGATTTCCAGCTTTTGAAGAATGTCCATACTGTTTTTCATAAAAGGCTGGACTAGATGGCATTCCTGCCAGCAATGAATAAGAGTTCCTCCTGCCCCCGCCTGGTTATTCTTCCCCTCTGCCCTGGTTGTATTTGTTCTTTGTGATGTGTGCCAGTCTCTGTGTGCATAACATGGTACCTCATTGTTGTTTTGATTTGCATCTTCCTTATGATTAGTGATGTGGAGCATTTTGCATGTACCTTTTTGCCATTTGTATTTCTTTACTGAGAAAGTGTCTGTTCATTTCTTCTCCCCAATTTTTGCTGAAGTTGGATTTTTTTTCTTAAATTTTGCCAGGATAGTACTACTATCTTGCTTTATCTTAGATATTAGCCCCTTATCTGATGGTTATTGGGTGAATAGTTTCTCCCATTCCATGGGTGGCCTTTGTATGCTAGTCACTGTTTCCTTTGATGTGCAGAAGCTTTTCTGTTTATCTCTGCTTTCACTTGTATTGACAGTAGTGTTTCCTTCTTGAAGATACCTTTAGACTCAGTGTAATAGAGTGTTTTATTCGTCTATATACATTATGGTTTCCAGTCTAATATCAATGTCTTTAATCTATTATGTTTTTGAATAATTAATTAAACAACAATAATGCATGTCTGAGAACTTTATCTAAAGCCAAATAATTCTAACAATTAATTTAGTATATATGCTGTAGAGTAAAATAGTATTATGAGTTGACCACAATGAAATGCTTATATGAAATCCATAATTTAAATTCTCTTTACCGGTTCCCATAAACAGCCACGTTCTTCACAATTTTGTTTATTTTCAGGGTTATTATCTGGATAACAATCAAATTTTTCAGAGTCTAAAAACACTTGATTCCATTGAACTGTGAAATTTTTTCCAAGGTTAAACTTGAGATTATCAATTATGAGACTCTAAAAAATGAAAACATTAAGAATATTTACAATTAGATATTTTTAAATCACTCAACATATATAATTATCAACAATAATTTTAAAATGAAAACATTAGTAACTTCTATGTAATGATAATAGAATGAATAAAAATACTATTCCTCTGAAATGACAGAATGTCAACAGAAAAATTTTGAATTGTAGATTATAAATCCAAGCATTATCTTGAAATCCCTACCTGCTTCAGCTCTCAGTATGGTATTGTTATGAATCTTTGGGGAAACTACTATCCTGCTTTATCCTCAATTTCCTAAAATTCTGGGTTTACAGACTCTCTACCAAATGGTTGTTATACATAAAGAATGTGAAATTTAATCAGTATAATAGTACACTTGAATGCAACTAGAAATATAGTATAATAAAGAAAAATGTGGAAATCTTACATAAATATATTAAGAGATTAATATGAACAATTTGAGATACAAAGAAATGTTTATTTCTTAATATATGTACATATACACATATATACATGTATATTTCTATATTATTCATTGCACAGCACACAAACCAATATTTGCAAGGGACCTCTACTGAAGTACTGATGGAATAAGGGATTAAGTATCACTCCTAAAGATATTCTACTCTGTACTCTGGGCCTATCAATGTTGTGCTCAATTTTAGCAATAAAGAACTGTTTGATGTGATGGTGTTTGGGCCAATAGTGTCACTAAGGCTGTGCTATGCAGGTGGCTAAATTTTCATATACCATATTTAAACTCCATCCATATTTTGGTCTATCACTTTATCTCTACATATAATATTTAGAGGGCGTTAAAGACTACATAATATGTTGTTGCATGTGGGAAGTATGAAATTTCATAAATTTTAATTTCATAATTAGTTAATTGGAAATTTACCAACAATATGTGTTTATTATTTATACATCAATAATAATATGGATACATCTATTCCAAAGTTTCATTGCTTTTTGTTTTGTTTTGTTTTGTTTTGGGGCCACCCAGTGATGCTCAGTGGTTACTCCTGGCTATGTGCTCAGAAATCACCCCTGGCTTGAAGGACCATATGAGACTCCATGGGAATTAACCACGTTCCATCCTAGGTTAGCTCGTGCAAGGCAAATTCCCTCTTGCTTGCACCACTGCTCCGGCTTGATAGTTTATTTTTTATAGCAATTTATTTTCATAACTATATATTCAGGATTAAGATGTTATATAAGGATATGTCTAAAATTCAAATTAGGAAGATGTAAAAACTACTCTCTGAATAAATCTTAGCATAGATATAAATATAGATACAGATAAAATTCACATTTTAGAAACAAATTAATACATTTTATTTATTATGTATTAATAATTTTGTTAAATATTTAGGTCAGTTTCATTGCTTTTTATTGACTGTTACATAACTGGGATTATATATAATAGTATATATTAAGAAAAATGCTTAATTATATGGCTTTTAGAATTGCTAAATGAAAAATTTAGGCTAGGCAATACAAAATGTTTAGAAAATATTTATAGAAAATATTTTATATAATAATTATAATATAGTGCATTCATACTGCTATTACTAATAATTTTACATTATATGAATGATTACACTATTACTATCTTTTCAGGAAGCCTCCCACATTTTATTCAGAAAGCTGAGGGTCCTTCCCCTGTTTCTCGGACAATAGGATATTTGAGCTTTATGATTGTTGGAATTGCCTGGTCATCCTCCACCAGTGCTCAAAACCTCTAGAGTTTATTTGGTGCTACTTTGGAGACAACATGATGCTGAAGACTTAGAATTGGTTGCATGCAGAGCATGTACCTTAACCATGGTACAATATGGTTTATGGAAGATATTAAATGCCAATTATAATTATTTCCATGTGTTAAATTATTATCTATCAGTGTAATATTTACTTATTTTCCAAAGCAACATTATAATTTAATTATTACACTTTGGAATGAGTAAACAGATATTAGAATATAAGATGTATAGGTAGATTGACTACATGGCTAGATTATGTACTTAATTCTACAATTATTTTTCCTACAGTTATATTAAAAAAAGACAAAAATTAAAAAAACAATAAACACCTCATACTGATAGGTGAGGTATTAAACAAAAAATGAAGGTGACATATATAATATAGTTTATAAGAATACTAGGAGCTCAAAAAAGATAAAAAATAGTTGTAAAATACATTACATTGATATTTGTAAAATATTAAATGAGAAGCTAAAATATTAAGAACCTAAAATATAAAAAGACAAACAGATATCAGAGGAAGAAAACAAATGTATATTGAAAACAGAGAGAATTAAAAAAAATTCATCAGTGCTATACAAATACCTGATTGGAAGCATGATAAGTAAAACTGCTATGAATATTTGTTTGTTGGTTATTTTCTGCCACTTGAACTTGTGTAACAGTGTTTGTCAAACCAAGTATTTTTATAGTCTCAAATGCTAAAGTTGTTCCTTCTTGGTATGATGAATGTGTACATACGATGTCTAATTTGTTCTGAAAAAGCATATAATGTTCACAGTAAGTAGAAAGCATTTGAATGGATACAATAACAATAGACGTGAAACGGGAAAATATCTAAGCATTTTTTCTACCAATGTAGAATTCAAGTCCTATGATAATATACAAATATATAAATGACAATATATATTATATATAACTCTTTTAAAGTGTTTTATATATATGCCAATAATTGCATATATACCAAGAATTTTTCAGAGATAAAGTGTCATATGTAACTTATATATAAAACCCTTCTCACTTCTGTAAAGGCTGATAATACTTTGATTTTCATTAAAAAAAGGAAATCCTCTTTCTAAAAACTTTCTTTTCATTCTATATTGAAAAACTAATATTCTACAAAGATTTTTAGTTCTCTAATAAATTCGTGTTAGTTCTACAGTGACAAATATTACAAATTTTTAAAAATAGCATTATTGTATTCCTAAAGCATGCTACTTATACAAGATATAACACTTATTTTAATAATTATAAAGATAACAGCACATCTATTTATCATAAATAACTTCTTTTATTACATGTAAATTTAAGAAATGAAGATATTTTTTAATTTTAAATTTAATAGTAAAATATGGATTCAGCTATAAAAATATTTAATAGAAATCGTAAATAAAAACATGTCAATAGTTCATAAATTTAATGATGTTTCTTAGAATGCTTACATTTAAAACTGAAAATGTGTAAAATATATAGTTGCCTTTTTCTATGGAATCTGAAATGATAAAAAAATAAAATAAAATTATCAGATTAAATATAATAGTAAATTTTCTGCTTCTTTTAAAGTTACACAACACTTAAACATTAATAACATTATTACCAAAGCAATTAAAATATATAAATCTTTGAAATTACTATTTTAACATGATAAATTAATTTGGAATTTTATTTTTCCAATAAGGAAATCCATCAAATGTTGTTTTGTCAAATACAATTCTTTAAAGACATCTACAATATTTCCAGTGATTCATAAAAAGCAAAACTTATTTTAAAAACATATATTTATAATTTTTTATTTTTATTCTGTTAACACACTGTGTCGTATTTGGCTTATTTAAGGAGTACATATATCATAAATATAATCTGCGTTTTTTCATTTATTTTATTACTTTGGTCAAAAATAATGAATGTGTATCCTGACTTAAAAAAAAGGGTGGAGGATGTTGTAATTTTTTTCTTTTTGGTGTTTTTTACATCTTTTGTTTCTCAGAGCTTAGCTGACTCTGTGTTCAGTCAGGAATAACTCCTGGGGGAGTTATCCTAGACAGTTGCCAGTTATCCTGGACAGCAAACATAAAGGGTGTAGAAGAACCAGCCCTAGTTGGCCATTTTTACACAAGTAGTCTACCTACAGAAAACTGGCCATGATATGCAAGAAAAATATGCTACCCACTTTGAGAAATATTACTTTATAAGATATACTACAGACAGAATAAGAGAGGAATTTGACAAAAGAGTAGTTAAGGGACTACCAAGCTAAAATTAAGGGGCCAAATAGGTACAGCAATTAAATAGTTTATTTGCACCCTATTAGACTCTATATATGTGTGCACTGCCATGAATCATCCTTGTGCATAGAGCAAGGATGAAGCCCTGAGCTCTACTGGATATGGAAAAGAAAAGGGTGTGGGAGAAAGGAAAGAATGAATAAAGGAAGGAAGGAAGTGAGGAAGAAAGGATGGAAGGAAGGAAGAAAAAAGGAGAATGGAAGTAAGGAATGAACCAATAATAGTATACCAATTTAAACAACTATTAAATGTTACAGGGCACTAAAAACCTAGATCAAAATTGTTTAAATAATTTTAAATCCATGACAATATCAATAAATATATATTTTTCATCATAAGAATGAAAAGTAAAAAGAATATGGCTTTAGGGGCTGGAAAGGTAGCCCTAGAGGTAAGGCATCTGCCTTGCAAGCGCTAGCTTAAGAGCGACTACGGTTCCATCCCTGGCGACCCGTAAGGTTCCCCCAAGCTAGGGCACTTTCTGAGCGCATAGCCAGGAGTAACCCCTGAGTGTGGCCAAAAACCAACCAAACAAACAAACAAAAGAATATGGCGGTGAGACGTACCTTTAGATTCTCCATCATCCCAGAAAAAGTCTCCTTTTGCTGTGTTATTATCCAATGCAACGATAAGTCCTAAAGGATTCTTTCGACTGTTAATTAAGGTTGGTGACATATTTACTTAAAAATATATTTTAAGAGTGGATCCTATACATCTATAAAGTTTTAGAACTATAATTTTAATTTTAAAAAGTTTTAGAACATTTACATTAGAATATTGATATTTATAAAATTTACTTATAATATTGAATTACTATAGTATGTAGAAAGTTGCTGGAATACATAAAAATACTGATACAGTACTAGATTTTTAGAGTATTGCACCAAAATATTTTCAGTTTTATAATAAATGTATGGTATAAGAAAAATGTATTTTATAAATTCTTAAAGAAACGTATTTATTTTTTATAAATTAAACCTAAATTGCAATATAATCAAGATTAATTTTGAATTACCAATGATAAGTATAAAAATATTATATAAAATTATTTAAATATACTTTTATAAAAGTATATAAAAATTTTAAATACTCAGTTAAATCAAAATCGTAAATAAAAATAATTCAAACATAAAAATTAAATGCTATTGTTAAGTGAGATTTGATGCTTTCATTATAAATCACCAGTAGTAAGTATAAAAATGTTATATAAAATATACTTTTACAAAAGGATATAAAATATACTTTTATCATTTATAAACATACATAAATATATAAAGTATATTTATAAAATATACTCTTATAAAAATACATAAATATTTTAAATGCTCAATGAAATATAAAATAGTTTTGTAAATAAATTTTATCATAAAAATTAAATGCTATTTTTAAGTTATATTTGACTAAGTAGTTGATTTTTTGTAGTTTTATTTGTCTGTAGAACATTAAATCTATAAATTAAGCTACTGATTTATACAAAACATATTTTATCCAACTTTTCCTAAACTAAAACTAATATAGAATACTAGCATTTTTGTGAACAGTTACAAAACTTACAAAAATAATAAATTATAGGTCAAAAATAATAAATACTAGATCACATTAATTAATTACTCATTCCATCAAATATTTAGAATATGTAGGAGTCTTTTCATGGTCAGACAGTACTATTAGATTAAGAACTAAATTTAAATTGCTATCTCTAGTGTATAGTTCTAAGATTAAAAATTGTACAATGATGAAAGTGTAAGTAACTTAATTTCAGATACTCTAAGTTATAGTAAGAAAATATAGGCACTACATTTAGCAAAACTGTTTAAATTTTTGCAGAATATTTGTAAATATAGATTTAATATAAAATCTTATGTATTCATTTACCTTAAATGCATACAGCAAGATTTAATACAGAATTTTTCAGTTTTTTTACTTTTTTATTTTTTTTTTGGTTTTTGGGTCACACCCAGCAGCACTCGGGTTACTTACTCCTGGCTCTACGCTCAGAAATTGCTCCTGGCAGGCTCGGGGGACTACATGTGATGCTGGGATTTGAACAACCATCCTTCCGCATGAAAGGCAGACGCCTTACCTCTAGGCTATCTCTCTGGCCAGGATTTTTTTTACTTTTTTTTTTAAATATGCCTGCAACTTTTCTTACTGAACAACTTAGTTTCTAGCTTTATTTACTAATAGAAAATTTTATGTCAATTTATCAATTTAAATGGAAAAGAACTTTATGTACATATATGTGGAAAATCCTAGTAGTTTAACAATTGGTGTAGCTTTATCAAGTATATAACTTATTTTAGTATTTCACATTTCATTAATAGAATAAAAACTTATCTGATCACACATTCTCTTCTAATTTTTTTCCATTCAGGTTTTGCACAGGATGTATTTTATAATCTTCCTTTTTACATTATCAGATATAATTTATAATATTTTGATTGTTAGGGAGGGGACTAACATAATAATCAGGAGAGCCTCCTGGTGATTGCTAGAGATACTCAGCCTTGTTGAACTGGCTTCTTGATTCAGTACTCAGGACCAACATGAGGTGCTGCTCAAAGGCCTGGTATGCTCAGAGGCCATATAATGCTGAGTATTATACTCAGAACTTAAGACATACAATTTAACCCTATGAGCAATAGCACCGACTCCTTGATTCTTTGATTTATTTATTTATTTTGTCTTCTTCCAGCAGAACCACACAACTTGAATCATCTTGTTCTGCCTCATGAATTGAGGGGGAAAATAAAAATGAATGGTACCAAGACCAAACAGCTGTATGAACATTGAGTGGAAATAAAAATTATCAGACTTAAACACCCAGCCCAAAGTCAACAACAACAGAATCAATACCCTATATACAACAGTCTATATACAGAGGGGAACACTTGTGGGGCAAAGGAGGAAGATATGGGACACATGATGGGAAAAGAGGTGGAGGGAGGACAACTCTGGTGGTGGAAATGGCCCTGATTCATTGTAACTATGTACCTTAAATATTACTGTGAAGATTTTGGTCAGAATAAAAATTATTTTAAAAAATATGATTCTTATAGTTAAGAATTTATCCATGTCTTGGACAGACATGAAAACTATTATGCTGAGTGAAATGAATCAGAGGGAGAGAGATAAACACAGAATAGTCTCATTCATCTGTGGGATTTAAAAAAAAATAAAAGACAGTATTGTAATAATACCCAGAGACACTAGAAATGAGGTTTGAAAGGATCAGCACATGATATGAAGCTTACCACAAAGATTGATGAGCTCAGTTAGAGAAATAACTACATTAGCAACTACCATGACAAAGGTAGTGAGTGAGAAAAATAGAATGCCTGTCTTGAAGACATGCAGGCTGTGGAGGAGGAGAGAGACGAGACATCACTGATGGAAAAGGTGGTACTGGTGAAGGGGGTGTATTTTTTATGACAGAAACCTGACTACAAACATGTTTGTAACCATGATACTTAAAGACATTAATTAAAAAAATGAAATAAATTATCCATGTGTGAACTATGTTCTGTTAAAACCAAATATTTTATTCTCTGAAATATAAAATAAAATTAAAGCATGGAGGATGGAGAGATAGTAAGTGGACATAGTGCCTGCCAGTTTGAAGTCCACAAGGGTTCGATCATCAGAATTCCATACAATCCTCAGCGCATGAAGTGATACCCAAGAACAGAACCAGGATTAAGCTTGATCATAGTCTGATATGGTCCATGTCAGCCTGCCCACCAAAATATTAAATTTTGATTTAGAGTGCTACATGTTTATTTTTTAATTTATAAATAATATGTAATATTCATAACTAACTTAAAAAATATAAACCGTGAGATTTCTGCTAATAATTTTTTACCTTGCTGTTGTAGTGACAGCAGGTTGTTGAATGGGTATAATATAACCGCCTCTAAGATGTAATCCTATTTTATCTTTTGGTAGATACATATCAACACGTTGTTTTCTCCAGGTTCGTTTTTCACCCTAATACACAAATTTAAAAGTATTGTTTAGGTATTAGTAGGTTAAGTAGCAGTTCAAAGAACTAAATATTTTAGAGTTATATTATTTTGATTAGAGAATAAATGTCAGCTAAATTAACATTATTTGCTGTGATAATACATAAACATTTCAGTATATTGAATTAACTGGGAAAAATTGGGTGGCAGACAGAACTTGCCCAGCATACAACCCACTGGGCTTAATGTCATGCATTTCATCGAGACCACCAGCATAACCAAGAGTGATCCTTGAGCACAGAGCCAGGAGTAAGACCTGAAAATATCCAAGTGTGGTACAAAACCAAAATTTGTAAAATTTTAAAAAACCTATGATAATCTTATTTTCCTTTTAATCATATAAGATATCATTGTTTAGGCCTACTTTATATTTCATTAATTATAGTTTAAATTTAAATATGTATTAAAATTTTTTTGAAATTTATTGAAAATGTTTTCTCAAACCAGGAATGATATATAGTGACAAAATCCATATTTTGCAAAGCTATGGGCTGAATTTTGATTTCTGTCAACAAGAAAAAATGTGTTTTTTTAGTAAAAGTTGTTCACCAAAAATAAATGATATTATAATTTATAAATAAAATAAATGCAATATTCTTAGAAAAGTGTTGGTCAATTTTTTAGTCTGTTGTGTAGAATGCTGCTATCTTGTTAATATCTTGATAACAATAAAATTATTTTCAAATATTCACTATAAAATAAATATTTATTAGTTCAATAATTACTGCTTTCTATAGAAAAGTAAGAAAAACAAACAAAAAAAATGTAATGACTCTGCATGGCTGAAGCAATAGCAATAGTATAGCTGGTAGGGCCTCTTTTATATTCCCTTTAACACCCCAGGAGAAATTATTGGTTGCAGAGCCTAAGAGTAACCCCTAAATATCTCCAGGTGTGGCCCCCCAAAACAAAACAAACAGAAAAAATGTGTAATGACTCCTAAAGTTCTCATGACGTTTCATTTTCATAATTCAAAGGCAAATAATCTGTAACAAAGAATAATCTCAGAATAATCAGGTGAAAGAAAAATTACTGGTATACATATATCTCTCAAGTTAAGAATTATCGAAATAATATTATGGAGTTATTAAAATATGTCTAAAGAAAGAGAGATAGATTTGAAATTGATATGCTGTGTGTGGAGCTAAGGCCTTTATACAAATATTTTACACAAAATAAAAATTTTAATCCCATTTTTATAAAAGGTTACTTACAGTTTCATAATCATACCACGTAGCATCAGGGATATATGCACTCGTTATATCTTTTCCCTGAAATAACACAGGACAATACATAAGTTATATGAATTAAAAAGTATAGAGATTTCTTAATCTAAGAAAACATGTAAGATATTAGTTTAGGTTTTTATAAGTCAAGGGAACAAATTTCTTTTAATATTTACACTTTTATGTTCCATGTAAATGATATTCATAATTGAAATTTTAAGTGATACAATAAATATCATCTAAAATAGAATATGCAATACTATAATGTAAATATAAAGAACAAATATGTAAAGATGGCATTTTGATTTAATTAAATAAAAGATTTCTTTACTAGAATAGTAATATATGTTTTCTCTTCCTCCTTACTGTAAAAATATATATCATTGATTTTTAAAACATAAATCTCTTTAGTATTTTTGTACTTTTCAATTTTATCATTATTTAAAAATATTTGTCATTTATTTTTAAAAACATTCTTTTTAGTATCAATTATTACCTTCGTATTTCATAATTAAGATACATTTTTATGGGGCTGAAGAGTTAGCATGGAGGAAAGACCTTTGCCTTGCTTGTAGAAGAAAGTGGTTCGAATCCCGGCATCCCATATGGCTCTCAAGCCTGCCAGGAGCGATTTCTGAGTGTAGAGCCCAGAGTAACCCCTGAGCACTACCAGGTGTGACCCCCTCAAAACAAAACAAAACAAAACAAAACAAAACAACAACAAAAAGATACATTTTTGTATAAAAGAATAAATTTATTAAAAATGTAAAACTTACCTGCCTCAAGACAGGGGTAATAAGTAATGCAGGCCCCCATAAGAACTGAAGGTCTTCAATCCAGCTATTTGTATCCTCATAAAATCTAAGAAGAATGGCAATGTTTAAAAAATAAAATTTAGTTTATTCAAATCCCTGGTTTAGTGTATATTTTCAATTTTTCTGTGATTTTTTAGCCTTCCTTTTATTCATTTGATACAACACTGAGTATTTATAATCTTATGCGTTTGGGTTAAGGCATAGAACCTGAAGTTCACAGATGGAACTTCCACCACTGAGCCACCATTTGCTGAGTTCTTTTATTATTGTCAATTTTATAAAAGGGTGAGGAGGAGACGGAAGAAAAAACTTCAGGAGGAAGATGGGAAAGAAGTGATTACCTTTACTGTTGCATCTTTAATGAATAAACTACTATGTTCAATTCATAGTTTCATAAAGCTCAAAATATATTAAATTTAAAGTTATTTTTATTCTATTTTTAATATAAATTCCCTTTTTGGCTGGAGTTTTAAAGGATCATTAGTCATTTCCTGAGAAAAGATTCTGTTTTGATTAAGATATGCAAATACACAAACATAATTTTTTGTTGTTGTTGTTTTTGGGCCACACCCGGCGGTACTTAGGTGTTACTCCTGGCTGTCCGCTCAGAAATAGCTATCTCTCTGGGCCCACAAACATAATTTCTTATTTTTAAATTATATTTTATTTTTATATTTGAGTTTTTTCACATAATATTCAGGTTTTCCATAATTCTACATTTTCTTTCTTGCTGATATAATCAACTTAATATTATTTATGCTCTTTTGAAACTTATGTTTTGTTTGCATCCTGATTGAATGCTTCCCTCCACAATTAAATATCTATTGAGTTTTATTCAATTTTTACATTATAAGTTTATATTTTACATTATAAGTTGATATATTTTTTCATTTAGTCACTATGACATTACTGTTATTCATGATTATTTCAAATATGATGTTTCAACACTGATCTGTTCACGATGTCCTCTTCCCTTCACTATTATATACCTCCCACAAACACATACTTTTTTGCTTTTCAACCACCAGGCTGTGTCTATGCGTGGCACTTTTTTATTTAGTCTTTACACTATGGTTTACAGTACTGGTTCTAATTAGATTTCATATATAAAACACTTAATTTTTCAGCATCTCCTCCTCCTGATTGAATGCTTCCCTCCACAATTAAATATCTATTGAGTTTATTCAGTTTTTTACAATGCAGCCCTACCAAAGTCTTTTGTTGTTATTCTAGAACTTCAAAATATTTGTCATACATATGTGAAAATGAGTTGTAGAAATCTAGTTAATGTTTTAATTTAACACCACTAACTTGTCTACATGGTTAAATGTAATTTAAAACATCATATTAAAAACTATTATTTATGGTACTCACTCATAAAGAAATGGTCTTGCTACTGTTTCCCCGTAAACATGAGCTTTGTAAAGCAGAGTATAGAGGAAAGGTAATAAGGTATAGCGAATATTCAAATAGTGCCGTGATGTATTAACCAAAAGAGAATTCTGTCCAAAATATGCTGGATCTTGAGGCTAAAAGAATAAAAGAGAAAATAAAAATAAGAAAAATATAAAATGGTGAAATATTAAAAATAAAGTATTTTTTGAAAATCCAACAGTTATTTATAAAAAACCTGAAAAATTACTTGTTTATTGTCAAGATATTTGATGATTTCTAAATTTTTTGATCTGTGTTCAAACTAAACTTTATTTTTAAGTAGACATTTATCACTTAAATCCATTTCATGCTGATATTAAACATAAGCTAACAAGAAAATCTCACCTATGTTATTTGTTGCACACTGAGTCCTTGGTTCCAATTTGTTTCTGTCCTTTTATCTCCTTGCTATTTACCTTTGCAGGGACTCTACTACTAGGTGGAGATTATTTCAATCTCCATAGCCCTAATGGGGAGACTGAATATAGTCTATCTGCACATTCCTTAAGAATTTAAAAGAAGCTACTTTTAAGGACTTGATGTCTGGTAGCTCTCCATTGTTAATTAAAAGAATAATCTTCAGTGATCTAATTAATGGCCTAAAGATAAAGGGAACAGAGCTGATTTCCTAGCTGACATGAAAATTGAGCACGTGCTCTCTGCTCAAACCAAGAAAGATCTTCAGACTCTTAAATAAGTGACATGAGCAAATCAATGACATCATCTGCTGGAAATACCTCAGTTAAATAATAACATCATCATAATTCACCACCATAATTATAACAATATCTATGTATCCCTTTGGCCATTTCCAACTAGTCAAGAAGCTTAATGAGACTCCTACTTCCTATCAATTCCTGGGAGATAAGTCTTTCAATGATCAAAATTTCCTTGATGAATTGCTCAAGGGCTGACAAACTTTAAAACGCATTAGAGGGACTTAGAGAGGTGGCGCAAGAGGTAAGGTGTTTGCCTTGCATGCTAGCCTTGAATAGAGAAGACCCTGGTTCCATTCTCTGGCATCCCATAGGGTCCCCTAAGCCAAGGGAGATTTCTTAGCACATAGCCAGGAGTAATGCCTGAGAGTCACCCAATGTGGCCCAAAAACCAAAAATAAATAAATAAATAAATACATAAAATGCATTAGAATAGACTGAATCATGAAATTATATATAATATCCTGTTTTCTCTATCTTCATTACCAAAATCATGGTGAAAAACCTTCTTGCAATTTTGTTTTCCCTTTCTTTCATTGCCACTTCACCAATATATCTGTATTCATAATTATGTCTTTGCATCTGTGTTTCGTAGGGCAGAAATGAATAAATAATGCAACAAAATTGACACCAGAATATCCAATGTCTTGGAAGCACCATTACAATAGATTAGAAAACTGAGGAAATTCATATTTTTTCTGTTCAGTATGTTTTTTTAAGTTGATCTCTAAGTACTTGCTCCCTTCTTAAACAGAATTAAAGTCCTTTATGTAAACAGTTTGAGAATATCAAGTAATTTCTTTTTTTGTTTGTTTTGTTTTGTTTTGTTTTGGAGCCAAACCAAACCCGATGGTGCTCAGGGGGCTACTCCTGGCTCTATGCTTGGAAATCATTCCTGGCAGGCTCAGAGGACCATATGGGATGCTAGGAATAGAACCAGGGTCAGCTGTGTGCAAAGCAAATGCCCTACCTGCTGTGCTATCATACCAGCACCTCAAATAATTTATTAACAAATCTATGCTTCATTGAATTAATACTTTCAATTAAATGCCTCTAAAGGTAAGGTTTTGAAAACTTGAAATATGCTAGATTCCTTGCCCTTGTTTTTCAGTAAAGCAGTTAGTTCTGGTACATGTTTTGAAAGTGTTAGTTATTTGTTTCTAACTGCCATTACAATTTTATCTAATATAAAGTCTATGGATATTATTGATTTACAAGAATATATAATTACTAATTTCTCTAATTTACAAAAGCCTAGAAATTCTTCATTAGACATGCTTATTTTTGTAAGATATAAAATTCAGCTGGAATTTAGATGATTAAAATCTAAGAATCACACATAAAAATCTTGATTTTAATTTACAGAGTAATGACCTAATATACATGTACATAATTTAGATTAATATATATATATTTATTCTGTAAGTATGTTGTTTTTCATTATTTCCTAATGGAACCAGCTTTGCTTGTTTCTTCTAAGGTCATATCCAGTAATGCTCAGTCTCATTGTCTCTATGCTTAGGGATTACTCCTGATTTCAAACTCCTATTGGGCACAGGGCACCATATGAAGTAGTACCAGGGATCAAACCTGCTGGGCCTGCCATGTGCAAAGCAAATGCCCCCACCACTCTACTATCACTCAGGCACCATGTATCTATTTTTAAGATGTAAAATATTACTAGATTGAGGAAGATTTCTACTTTATTAATTGTGCCACACATTTTCAAACTCTATATTCCACAGGCAAAATAATATAATTAAATATAAAATTATGTTTTATTGTAGAACTGAGGTAACAGCTGGAATTTACCATATACTTTTCTGCATTGTGGTTCCTGGAATATGGATAAAATGCTCCAAGTTGCATCCATCTTCGGCAAAGTTCTTCTGTGGTATCAACTACAAACCCACAAATATCTGCTCCAATCTAAATCCATATAGGTGAATTAAATACAGTTTTAAAATTATCCATTTTACCACAACATCACATTTTCTGTATCATCTATTTACTTTTTTATTATTTACACTTGTTTTACTTTATCTTTCTCATATACTTTTCTCAATCTAACATTTTAGCATCTATTTTTTGTTATATGTTTGCCTCTAATTGCATTCTTTTACATTCTCTGTTGTTTTCTTTTATTTGTCCTTAATTTTATGTACTTACATTTTTCTTTTATCTAGTATTTGAAATTTAAATGTATAAAGGTACATTTTCTGCATTAATATATCTTAGGGCCAGATGATTCTAAGGTTAAAATTGCTTGTCTAAAAGGCACAGTTTAGAATTTCTGTTTGCCAGCAGTTATTTTTTTAAAGATTGTACAATTGCACAATATATATGACTGCTTCTCATGTTTATATAGTTTTATTAATGGTAAATGCTTTGCATTCCACTTTTTCACAAAACATTATTTTTGTTAATATTTTTCTAATTCTCTACTGTATGGAATCAATTCATATAAAAATTCTAGACAATGTATGTTTTTGTGAATATGTAAATTTATTCATTGTGCTCTATTTTATTAATAGGTTTATTCTTCTTGGATTTCAGGAAGACATTTTTTAATTAGAACTCATAGCAATGGGCTATAAGCACAATTCATGCACAAGAATGTTCTCATTGTTCTTTTTTTCCCCTGTCGAGTCCTGATACCTTAAATTATTTGGAAGAGGCTGGGGCTGGGGATTGCCACTCTAATAGGTGTTCAGGAGTTACACCTGGATCTTTGATTAGGAATGATCTCTGACGATCTCAGAGGACATCTGTGGTGTCAGAGATCATCAAGCCAGGATGGGCTTGAGGTGAGTGCTTGGAAAGAAGTGCCTTACACCCTATAGTATAGGGTGTGTCTATAATATACTTTCTCCCTGGATCACAAACTATAATCTCTTATCATACCTGCTTGTGAAATGGTGAAATGCAGCTCACCAAAGTTTCATTTTTTATTTATAAAGGAAATTTTTAGACTTGTTCACATTTTTAACATCCACATTTTTCTTTCAGTAAAATAGCATGCTTATATCCTTTTCAGTTTTAAATTTATTTTTACAGTTGCATGATAAGTACTTTAAAATGAAATAACAATGCATTTTTCACATATATAAATACCTACAACACAATACTGATGAATGTTATCTTACTGTTTTACTTGATAGAAAAAAACTTCTCAAGTTACTTTATCTTTCTGAAAATTATATTGCCTGACACAGGAAGTTGACAATATTTTATGCTTCCCATACTCCATTTATTGTAAGTTAGAATATCACTAAATTAAAAAAAAATAGTTTAAGAGGAATTTATATTTCTGATATGCTTAAACTTCTTATCCACAAATAAAATTTCTAGTTACTTTAAAATGTTCTCAAAAGGGTCCTGCACTTAATTTTAAGATTTATCACTTCATTTATTAATTGTCATAGTAATATTTATTTTAAAATAAATTGGAACTACATTATTTTAATACACATTACAACTATTTTTCAATTTTGGGTAAAATTTGACATAACGTTGTGTATTTTACTCAAATTTTCATTGACCTTTGAGTTCGTTGCTTTTTCTTAGAGTTTTTGCCTTTTATTATTAATATTAATATTAATATTAATATTAATATTATTACTAATTTTTTGGGTTTTGGGCCACACCCAGTGACACTCAGGGGTTACTCCTGGCTATGCTTAGAAATCGCTCCTGGTTTAGAGGACCATATGGGACCCCGTCGGTCCTGGGTTAGCCGTGTGCAAGGCAAATGCTCTATCGCTGCACTATTGCTCTGGTCCCAAGTTTTTGCTTTTATTGCATTTATTTCTTCTTATTCTCATTACTTACCATATTAGTTTTATTTTTATTCTCAGTTTTATAATTGATGATACTGTTTTCAGCTTTATTTTTCTTTCAGTGAAATATTTCTATGATTTTCCTCCAAATAACCAATTTATTGATATTCCACAAGTTTATTAAATGTGATTGTTATGGTTCAATTCTAAGGATTTCGCCCATGTTTAAATCATTTATTTTATTTTATCCTTTATTACTGTTTTTTCTCAGGTCACAATCTGAGATGATCAGGGTTTATGACAGGCTTTGCACCGAAGGACCACTCAGGGTAGAGCTTAGGAACTCAGGGGACTGTTTGGTGGCAGGGGATGAACTTGAGTCTACCAAATGCAAAACAATTATCCTATCTTTTGTACTACAAACCTGTCCCTCTCTTTATGCTTTGATCATAACATATTAGATAATCTGCTCCTACTTTCAAGTTTCAAGACTGTATGTATGTTTCTGTTTATTTGTGTTTTTATTTTATTCATTGCATATGAAGTATGGAAACACCATGTATCAAATAGATTTAACATATATTTTCATTTGCAATGGTCTTCCTAAATTATTGACTATCTATATTGTATAGTTCATTATTTATTGCTCAAAATAAAAATACTTGCCAGATATTTTATGTTTACAAGTTTACATATAAGCATCTTATTGAAATTTTGAAGTTTCATCCTGATGCTTTATTTTTAATTAATTAATTGGGTTTGGGAAATGTTTATTGATTTTTATTGCTCATTCTGGTGCTTCTACGCGCTTACAGACAACTCTGTGCTCAGGCTGATGGTGAGTTGGAGACCATGTGTGGTTCTGGGAATTGGAATTAGAGTTAGTCACAGGAAGGAAAGAAGCTTAAATTTTCTCCTGTATACCCTTATCTTTTAATCAGAGTAAATAACTTATTTTATTTTTACCTATTTTCTAAATTCTAAACTCTAAATTTCAAAATATAAACTCTAAATTCTAAGATTTGACATTTATTTTACTACCAATATATTTGAATTTTACCTTTTATTAAGTGTTATTTTTAACTTAAAATTTTATATGTTTTTTTGTATTGATATTTATTTTACTGTTTATCTTTTGGGGGCGGGGTTTCAGCCATGCCTAGCTGTGCTCAAAGCTCTGAACTTAAGGATGACTCTTGGCAGGCTCAGGAGACCATCTGATGCAAGCCATAAACCATCCTACCCACAGTACTATGATTCCTGTCTTTATTATCTTGATTATCTTGATTGACAGCATTATCTTGATTGACAATTTTTTAATTCCCCCATATTAAGGCATGAAATGTATGTACACCATTCATATTCTTATTTTTCCAATAAGTGAGTTGAGTAATTATATGACATGCTAACATTCTTACTAAATAATATAAAATGACTACTATAAAATTAGGTATAATTCAAAACTTTTATAAATAACATTACATAAAACTTCTTACAAATGGCATTCCAAATAAGCCAAATTCCAGCATTGCTGTGATAGACCATTCCATTTGCTCCCATGAAGCTGTATTGTCTCCCAACCAATGGGTAGCGTGTTTTCCAGTTCCAGCAAAAGTTGACCGGGTTAGAATAAAACTTCTCTTATTAGGAAAAACTTTCTCAATAGCTCTAAAAGTGAAATGAAATGAATAAATAAAATAGATTTTAAGATCATTGAATTTTATTTCTAAAACCTTAAGCTTCTTTTATTATAAGGCTAGAGTCAAATTACAGTATTTATATCTATTTTATTAATCTTTCATTTGTGGGCCACAGCTTGTTGTGGTCAGAACTTATTCTTAGTTCTGTGCTCAGAGATAACTCTTGATTGGGTTTTAAGGACTGTATGTAGTACTGGTTTTTGAATTGAGTTAATCACACACAAAGCAAACTATTTTCCAACATCTCTCTAGTCCCTAATCTTCAAAAGTAAGTTAAAACATATCTATAGACTTTTACTTACATACAGTTTGTCACAAATGTAGTAAATTTTTAAAGGTATCATATTTTTTTACTTTAATGTTTAAGTAGTACATATATTTAATATATACAAATATATATAAAATTTAAATATTAAATTATTATTTATTGTCCTATTATGTATTTTAAGGATCAATATAAATTAGTCTTTATATATGATGCACTAAGTTTAATTTAGTAATTTCTTTATATCCTTTACCATACAATTAACAATTTATTCCTTCTACCTGAATTTTCTAAACACCTTCCTTTATATTTTAATATAATTGGTCATATAGTTGAAAAGTTTTTATTTGTTTTTTGTTAAGCTAATAAAAGATTTACTATTATGGTATAATTTTGGGCCAAATATGGGTTTTAAGTAAAAATCAATGTTTTTAATTATAATAAAATTAAGTTTATTAATATCAGAGTGGGAATAATAGTTACTATGTATTATTGGTCTTATACAATAAGTTACAAGTGTTAATCAATTTTATTATAATTTCAACATGTAACTTCTAATTATCCCTATACATATTTTCATTGATATGCCTCAAAAGTCATGACTATTAATTAAAACTCATTTTTTGAGAGAAAATTAAAAAATAATTACATACTATAGTAGCACTATTTTCATAGACAATATGAAGTTTGGCGGGGGGGGGTTGGAGGAGAATGGAGTTTGAGCCACATCCAGTAGTGTTCAGGGTTTTCTTCTGGCTTTATGCTCAGGTTCCTGGCAGGTTCTTGGAACCATATGGGATGTCTGGGATCTGATTCAGGTTAGTTCCATGCAAGGCAAGCATGGAACTACAGTCCACAATTGTAAAATTTTTTCTTAGAACAAAATTAGAGGCAAGATAGTAAACTGAATCAAGAATAATTTATGGACCGGAGCAGTGGCCTGGTGGTAGGGGATTTCCCTTGCATGCGCTGACCTAGGACTGACGGCAGGCATCCCATATGTTCCCCCAAGCCAGTAACGATTTCTGAGTGCATAGCCAGGACTAACTTCTGAGTGTCACTGGGGGTAGCCCCCCAAAAACAAAAACAAAACAAAACAAAACAAAGACTAATTTAACCAATTCAATTACCTAGAAGAGTACAATTAGAAATAGGAACTGAGAGAGTGGGAGGAGAAGGAAGAAAAGACCATGAAAAAATTGTAGAGTCATTGGTAAATACTCTGCTAGTATAAAAAGGCTTAGTTATACAGGCAGGGGTCGGGGAATGGGGGAACTGGTGGTGGGAAAGTTGCACTGGTGATGGTGCGGTGTTCTGTTTATAACTGAAACCCACTACAAACATGCTTGTAATCATGATGCTTGAATAAATATTTATAAAAAAAGAAAAGAAATGTATTACCATAATATATTAATATATTTCACTACTAAATACAAGAAAGCTTAGTTAATATGACTTCATTAGTATATAAATTTTTAAAAACAATAATCAAAAGTAAAAATAGCTTCTACTTCAATAATTAAAAAGTAAAAATTTATCTATTGTACAGATAATATAGCTGTATTTACTTATTAATGAAATAAGGTAAATAAAACAATATACACAAAAGCAAGTATTTTTAATTATTAAATAAATAAACATATCACATAGTTTTTGCTGTTTTTAGTGTTTAAATGTTCATAAATGATCTGGTGCTTTCAATGTTCTAATTTTTTACAAAAATATATTTATTTTTTTAATTTTTTATTTTACATTAATAAATAATCATGCTCTCATAAAATAAATGTGAAGTGTTTTCTGAATTAATGTGCACTTACTTCTCTGTGGCTATAGCCATGCTGTATCCATAGAGGCTGTGAACATCATACTGCTTCCCCCAGTGCTGTATAGCATCCATGCAAATTGTTTTGGCGTACATTAGCTTATCAAGGATATCTTAGATAAAATATTTTGAAAATATTAAAAAAAATTAATTTGCATTTTAAAGTGCATAGCTTTCAAATATTGCATAATATAATGCAGTAAAAGATAACAATTTAAGTTCCGTTTATGTTACCTCCCTCCATTTGTATTCTAAAATCATTATATTTTCATCTACTATTAAAGGTTCCTCTAAACTTCAGTAGTAAAAGAAATCATGAGAACAACATTATAAATATATGTGTTTTGGTTTGGTTTTTATTTGTTCCATATCCAGCTATACTCATCAATGACTCATTGACTCTGAGCTAAAATGTCACTCCAGAAGGTACCATATGGGGTGTGGGGATGAAACCTGAGTGGGTTTGTACACAGCAAGTACTTCCAAAAAGATATTAACATTCCTTTGAAATGTATACATCTGTATTTTGTATGAATATATTTTTTAAGTTTTAGGGCTAATATACAAATATTTAAATATAATTGGGAGCCAGAGATATTACAACATATCAAAATATACCCAATTTTACACTCTAGAGTAATTGATGAGCAATGCAAGATGTTACCATAAAAATTGTGTGTATGTATGTATGTATATATATATATACATACTATAATGTAAACTAGTCAAACAGTTACAAATAATTCAAATATCTGTTGTTTAGCTTTATTTATGCCTTAAATTGAATTTTCACAGCGTATAATAATATTTAGTATTTGTAAATACTTTAAGAGCCTTAAAGGTCTTAAAGGGCTTAAAGCCTTAAAGGGCCTTAAAGAGATCTCCTTCTTTGGGTCTAGCTGGAGAGATAGTACAGCGGGTAAAGTGCTTGCCTTCATGCTATTTCAGGTTGACTTCAAACTGACTTGGCACCAATCTGGTGCCATGAGCCTGAACAAGGTCAGCCCTGAGCACAGTCAAGTGTGTCTCCCCCAAACAAAAACCAACCAAACAAACAAACAAAAAAACAGAAAAGCTCTACCTCTCAAAGCATGCATTTTTCTTTTGTTTAAAATGTTTAACCACTTAAGTCAGAAACATTTTTTAGTGTTTTGTTTGGATGCTATGCCCAGATCTGCTCAGAACCTAAGTTTTGGTCTGTGATCAGGATTCATTCCTGGAAGTGCTCAGGAGACAATATGCTGTAGCCAGGATAAAATATACAAAACATTGACTTTTATCCCTGTACTATCTCTTGACTGAAAATATTGTTTTCTTTTAAATTTTAGGGGACACAAAAATGGGGGATCACACCAGTGGTACTCAGTGCTTACTTTTTGCTCTGTGCTAAGGGGATGCTTCGAGCAGAGCTCAGAGGAACTTGTGTAGCACAGGAGTTTAGACCTGGTTTGGCCTATCCTAATTCTTGGTCCCTGAAATTTGGTTTAAAGAGTATGTGGGGGAAATTTACATTAGATCCATAGTAAAAAAACTCATGAAAAAAATGTGATAAACTAAATATTGATTATAAACTAGATTTGTTCTATTAAAATTAATCACAAATAATTCAACAATAATAAATCAACATGATATATATGACAATATTTTAAACCTACTTTTTAAATTATCTTTTTCTTCTTAAGCATAGATATTTTGGCTAAATTTAAAAAAACTTAACAGTAATTTCAGTTCTCAAAATTATACTTACATGTAAGATTCAGAAATGTATGCAAGTATTTTTATTATTTATATATGCATATATGTGCATATATGTGTGAATTTGGCCATACAACTAGGAAACTTTTCCAAAATGTATAGTCATTTAAGAAAGCAAATTTATAGTAAGTAGATAAACAAATCAAATTTACCAGGCATAAAAGGTGGATAATTCAGCTTGTTGTCACTGCATCCTTTCGTTGAACCATGAACAAAGCTGGAAACTTCATTCATGTCCTTAATGGATGTAAAGTAAGAAAGCAAATTGTCATACTTGATAAATAAATAGTGAACTCTATAAATGATTTATGTGAAGTATGTTTACTATACTACAAAATATAGTCAATACTCATTTTATAGAGAAATAATTCCATACTTGTTAGTCAAAATTTCTAGTCTGAGATCATCACTTACAATCCAAAGTCCATCATATTTTATTTCTTCATGGAAAATGCTGCATTCATTTGTCCACCAATCTATGCATTTTGGATTAGTAAAATCTGGGTATACTGTCAATCCTGGCCATACCTAGAAAATAGATTATACATATTGATGCATTAGTAAGAAATAAATGAGAATTCAAATTAATTGAATGAAAAATGACAAAGTATTAGTTTATTGTTATGTTTTTATATGACAGGTTATATCTCTATGTAGGGAATGATTACAGGTCTACTTTTAAACACATATGAGAAAGTGAGGAAGGTGAGTGACATCATCAAGCCTACAGAATATTGTTATAAAGAACATGGTATTAATGGGCCCAGAAAGGGATTAGAGTGGTGGGTTGATCAATTAACTTGGCAACCACTGTTCAATTCTCTGAATTCCATATGTTCCCCAGAGCCAGCCAGGCATGACTCCTGAGTGTAAAATCAGGAATACGTCCCGAGGAGCACCCTGTGACACTCAAAAATAAAAAAGTAAAAATGAAAACATGAGAAATGGTTGTAACTTTGCTACTAAATTTAGCTCTTGGGATCTTGATAAGTTAGGTTAAACTAAAAAAAAAAGTACAAAAACCTAAAATATAGTACATTTATAATAAGTTTATATAAAGTGTATTATATTTTATAATTTTAAATCATTTTTATTAACATAATACTTTCTACATCTTAAGGAGATAGGTACTATTTTACAGATAAAGTTGATTTCTTAATAAACTTTATTTTCGGGGCCTAGTGATAGCATAGTTTAGGGGATTAGCCTTGCATCCAGCTGATCCCAGTACAGACCCAGATTTAGTCCCTGGTATCCTTTATGGTCTTCTGAGTCTGCCAGGAGCAATTTCTGAGTGCAGAGCCAGGAGTAACCCCTGAGAGCTGCTGGGTGTGGCCCACTCCCCTCAACTTCTATTTTATAAAAGCATGAATGATAAGCAGAGATATTAAATATGACAGACGTTATAAGGTTTTTTGGAAGGAAGTCAAACTGTGGTAATCTAATATGAGTTCACATTATAGTATATTGAATATACAATGTCTTGTCATGATTTATGATTCTTCAAATTATCCTGTTATCCAGCTGATTATTTGAAATAGGCAAGAAAACTTACATTTAAGATACTTTGGTGTTAATCAAGATGTTTTGTTTACACACTCTACATTTAGTATGTAATCTTTATATATACAATATAGCAGGCATACATAAAGTGGATTTTGAGAGATGTAATGTAAAAGTCATTTTCAGATGTTTTTTCTGATAGATATTGTAACTTTTGGGAGTTCTCACTAATGCTATTCAAGGCCTCAGAAACCATTCCATGCCTTTGGGATCACCCTGAGGTGTTTGAAGAGCTAGTGCTGCTAAAGATAAAAATCAGGATCTCAAACACTCCAACCATTTTTTATAAGTTTTTTTGGGGGGAGGGTAATACCAGTTATACCTAGGGGTTAATCCTGCCTCTGTGCTCAGGGAGTAATCCTGGTGGGTTTGATGGGCCTTATTGGATCTTGGGGATCAAACATAATTTGGCCTTGTGCATGGCAAACACCCTACCTACTGTACTATTATTCAGGCTCATACATACGAAATATTTATTTATTTAGTTGCTTTTTGGGCCACACCTGGTGATGCTCAGGGGTTAGTCCTGTCTATGCACTCAGAAATCACTCCTGGTTGGGGGACCATATAGGACCATATAGGACTGAGTTCTCTCCCAGGGTTAATGCATACAAGACAAATACCCTACTGCTTGTACCACGGCTCTGGCCCCACATACCTGTTGTGTATGTAAATATTTTAGGGGATTATTATGTTACTGACCCTACCCTGATCAGTGATTGTGCCCTACCCTAGGGTGTGACCTGGCATTCTGCCCCCACCCTAGGGTGGTACCTGATTCTGCTTCCAACATTGGGTGGTATCTGATCCCACCATTGGGTGGTACCTGATTCTGAGGGATAAAAACAAGGGTCTGTGGAAGGCGAGAGGCTTTTTGCTGGAACTGAGGCTGAGACCTTGGACTTCAGTCTTGTCCACCGAATAAAGCTAATATTTCCACAAGCCTGACTGTCTGCGAGCTGTTTACTGACCATTTCACCTCAGAACCATCGGCTAGACAGGGTGGCAGACGCGTGCTCTGAGCTGAAGGGGAAAGACCTCATCCTCCATCAGTCAACCTCTCCCGGGGCTGAATTGCAACAATACCAACCTTTTTTAAGAGCTATCTACTGAGTCACAAGAGCTCAAGAATTTTTCAAGACATTTTTCAATATAATTTAGATTTTGATAATTGCTTTGAAATTTTTGTTGGAAGGTCAGAGATATAGCACAGCAGTAGGACATTTACCTTGCACACGGCCCATCCAGGATGGACAATGGTTCGATCCTCCCCCCTCCCTCCGCCCCCAATTGATTGCCCAAGCCAGGAGCGATTTCTGAGTGCATGGCCAGGAGTAACCTCTGTGTGTGTGTGGCCTAAAAAGAAAAAAAAAATTATTGTTGGAATAAATCTGTCAGTGGAAGTGGAATTAGTTTTGGAATATTGTAGATTTAAAACTCATCTAAGAATAACTGTAAATCTTGCTGCATTAATATGTAATAGAATGTATTTTATAGGTGGCTAAAATGTTTTTATTGTTGTAAATAATGATATATAAAGTATTTTAAGTTAATGTTTTCTACTGTTATATTTATTTTGACAAAATTAAAAGTAAAATTGTATAAATCAATTATCTGAACTTTATGGTTTTTGATGATAAGAGATGCTTTCAAAAGAATATTTATTTTGATTAAAGAGTAGATATTATAAAGGTTTCTGACTTTGGTCCATCCTGTTTAATATTGATATTAGAAAAGTTACTCTACCAAGTCTAATTAAATTTCTTTTATTAAATCTATCATTAAATTCTCATAGTTAAAATAGAGAAAAATTTAAAAGAAAGTAAATCTTTAACTAATATGTATATTTTCTTTTATTAGATTATTTTAATAAATCAAGTTACATGTCATATCTAGTTAGCTCTCTTTAGTTAGTCTTCATAAAATGATTTGTGAACAACTGAAACATTTTTTTACTAAAATTCCTCTCTAAAATTAAAAAATATTGTGTAGAGTTGATAACAAATATACACAAACAAGACAATTATTGTCATATAATAATCAATGCAATGAAATTTTATTATAATTTACCTCTCCAATAAGTGGTGTAGTTCCATCTGATTGATATACCCACACTTTCTGTTCATTTCCCCTCTCATATGTTTTATATGGTTCTCCATTGGCAAGAGAAGTTATGGAAATTGCAGGGTCCTAGTAATAAAAAGAAAACCATTATAGAAAGCCTATTGATTTAGTAAATATTAAAATTGTATGAGTATATAAGTCATTACCAAGATGATGACATATTTCTGTCCATGATCATGCAAATCTTTAACGAATTCAGGCAGTCCATAAAATGTTTCATTATCATAAGTAAAGTCTTTCTTGTTTTCCATATAGTCAATATCAGTGACCTGTGTATCCTGAAAATTGAGTATATTTTAGTAAATTTTACTGAAAATATTAAACTTTACTAAATATCTAATTTCTTAACTGATAATTATAACAATTTGCATTTTAATGTAATAAATGATTTAATTATAGCTCCTATAATATTATTTATAAAACAATTTATATAATTCTCAAATATAACAAGTTAAATTATTATTCATACCATATGCTATGAAATATGCAATTTAGTATAAGGAAAATAAAAAATAAACAATGTAGAATATACACTGAATTTGTATAACATTGACATGTTTAAAAAAAAGAACATTCAGGGGCCGGGCGGTGGCGCTAAAGGTAAGATGCCTGCCTTGCCTGCACTAGCCTAGGATGGACCATGGTTCGATCCCCCAGTGTCCCATATGGTCCCCCAAGCCAGGAGCGACTTCTGAGCGCATAGCCAGGAGTAACCCCTGAGCGTCACCGGGTGTGGCCCAAAAACCAAAAAAAAAAAAAAAAAAGAACATTTTAAAAATTAAAATATGATTTGTTTGTTAATAATCAAATCTTGTATGCTTATGCATAATTAATAACTAGTCTAACAGTTTTAAATGGGCATTGGATTGTGTATTGGTATAAAATAATCTTTTTTATCAAAAAGTAGCATACTATTTAAAAAGAGAGCTAAAAATGGCCAAAAAAGGTGAAACTATATTTGCATTTGCACTTCTTTAATTTATTAAAATGTCTACCTTGAAGAAATCTCCTTATTTCCTGGCCTCTCTTCCCACAGTTGATGACAGTCAGGGAAAAACTCCTGAGTGAAGGAAGTGGCTGGACCCATCAGAAGCCCACTTCTATTAGGGCTTCCAGGTCATATCTCCTCTAACTTCTACAGTGATACATTTCCTATTAAAGACCAAGTTCAATTTCATTGTGCTATTATTTGGTATAGTCACATGAAAGACAAAACATTGCCTTTTATTATAACATGAGTATAAGAGTGCCATGTAAAGCAAATTAATGAGAAGAAATATAAATATTGGATGACACTCACATTTTTATATAAAAACAAAATAATAAAATAGATGATATCAAATGAAAAATATCTTTAGATTCTATCCACAAAACTGAGGTTGCCAACATGAAAAAGTAATTGTTTTAAGGTGCCCAAAACTGTGAGTTTAGTTGGATATTGGTATGTTAGTGATAGATATTGTGTGGACAATATGTCCCTAATATATATATGTATATATATATGTATATATATACATTAATTCTCTTATAAGTCCATATTATCTCTACTAACAATAAATTTAGTAAGTGATAATTTATTACAGTAAAATTAGCTTAAAATAATGCATAATATACATTATATAAACATCTTATTTATAATATAATTGATCTCATTTATTTTTCTGATACTTTTATCCAACAAATACCTATTAAACATTGAAAAACTCTTTCATTTAACTTACAAATGGTATACGAGCATCCCGATTTCTTTTTACCACTTCTTTTACTGCATCCAGTGAGCCATAATTCCAGCGACTTAGCTGGAATCCAAGACTCCAATATGATGGCATTGCAGGTCGTCCAGTGAGCTTGGAATAAATATTTACATATGAATTAAAATTATTAATACTCTCTTCATTCTGTTACTATTATCTGTTACTATTATCTTTATGTCTGAGTGTTCACTAATTTACTTTTGTTTAATTTAATTTACATATTGTTCCCTGGATATTCTAGAATTTTATATTTTTATTTAGCTAAATATTTTAAAATTAGAGTTAACATTTAAAGTATAATTTGAGGGGCTGGAGAGATAACATAGCAGTAGGGGCATTTGCCTTCAACTCAGCCGATTCAGGACAATGATGGTTCTAATCCTGGCATCACATCTGGTCCCCCTAGCCTGCCAGGAGCAATTTTTGAGTGCAGAGCCACGAGTAACCCCTGAGAGCTTCTGGATGTGACCCCCCAAACCAAAAAAAGTATAGTTTGATAGTATATATTTTGTCAATATATATAGAATTAAAAAAAATAAAAGAACATCAAAGATATTTAAAATAGATTTGACTACTAACTGACTACTTTCTTTTCTAACAAAATGATTGAATATATACTCTTGGTATTTTTATTTACTCTGGGTCTAATTGGGATCCCTTCCTTTTGCTGGGCCTAAGTGAATCACTCAAATTCAGTAACTACACTTGTGAACCATCACAATACAGAAAATTGTACATGTAAAAATATGGGTGTAAAATAGTCACTGAAAATGGAGTTTGGTTACCCTATATAAAGGTTAAAGGTTTTTATTCTCTAACTTTGGCATCACTGCAAAATACATACAAATGTACATATGCATATGTATATAGAAACCATAGATCTTCATTATAAATTTAATAAAATCTATTATAAAATGTAAACATCATAACTATATTAATATCTATATTAACTATAATTAACAATAAATAGTTTATAATAGACCACAATAAATAACTAATTAAAATAGCCTGTATTGTTATATATTATTAACTACATAACTATATTAAGTTAATTATTAACAATGTTAAGTAATCATATTAGCAATAATAATGTGAATAGTAAATATACTTTAAATTAAAGTAAAACACTGCAAAGTATTTTTAATTCATACTCATGTTTTATAGAATAAATAGCATTCTATTGTGCGGATTCTATGTGTAAACTTTAGTTTTGTAAATTATGTATTATGAAATTATATATTTTAAATGGTCTAATTTATCTTTTAATCTGTACCTGGCATATTTAAATCTTATATAATTGTAAATTCAAATTAGATAATATTTCAATAGATATTGTAAAAGCACAGTTAGATTTGCTTTTGCAGAATACATTTCTTATAGGAAAGAAATAAAAATTTAATTATGTTGAGCCTCAATTAATTAAAGCAATCTCTAATAGTACTGTTTTCTATACCAGGCTTTTATTTTATGTATTTAAATTCAAGATTCCTCCAATCTACCTGTAAAATGATATAAGCAAATGAACTATTATACTATATGTATTTTGATATAAAATGCAAGGTTTTATTTAAATTCAAATACTACTGGTGACATATCAACCTGTAGAAGCATCCTGAGTAACATTTATAAATCAAATATTAAAAAAAGCTATTCTCTCTTTGAATAGTATATGTCCACACATAGTCTGTACATAGGCCAGTTATCACACTATGATTTCATACTATATAAAGTAAAAAATGTTACTGCTTATGGATTCAAATGTATAAACAACAATAGGGAGTTGCTAGATAATGCGAATTATTCAATTGTCTAAAACCTTAGATGCTCTTCTTTCGAGCCTGTTGTCCTAAAGAGAACTTTTGATAAAGACTTAATCTCTCAAGATCTTTAAGTCATTGAGAACAATGCATGTAAATATACATCAGTAAATCAAGATCTTAAGAACTTAGACATGATCCATAACAGGTCATCCAATGCAAACATGTATCTTTCAATTATAGTATAAATTAACTATGCCAACTATCACAAGACAATTATGTGGTAGAAATAATTATACCCAAGGAAAATCTTGAATTTATAATATCTCAGGTATAACTTGTGCTGAGGCTCGCTTAGCTGATATATCATATATTAAATTTGGGTTGCCTAAGTAGTAATTTTAAGCATATAAATTAAAAGAGTGTTTCAAAATCTGTATTTCTATATCAGAGTATCAGAGTCAATTTTCCTAAAGTTTGAAAGTTTTACTATTACATATCAACAAGTGCAATTGGTTTTCCTAGATGAAAGAAATTCTGATCTAATATCAGAGGAACTCTAGGTCTTATCAAAATGTTTGTCCTACATATCCATAACTTCTCCTCAGTTTTTTGAAAATAATACACCATGCTTATATCATCAAAATAGGGATAATAGCAAATATTTGACATAAAACACATTATTAAAGAAATACAGCTTCTATCCTCAATTGTGAAGAACAAGAAAAACATTTTGGTAATAAAATTATAAGCACTTAAATAAATAAATAAATAAATAATAAATAAATAAAAATGCAATGTCTTTACTGTATAAGAAACACAAAATGGGAAATCCCTTGGTGCCTCCTGAACACTCCTGCCACCAGGAGTAGTTTCTTAGTAAAGAGCCAGGCCTAACCCCTGAGTACTGTGGTATGGCCCAATATATATACACATATATATGTTAAATATAAATATTTAAAGCATATATTATTATTTAAAAGTATGTTAGAAACATATTATATAAAATAAACTTGAACATACCTCTTGATACTGTTGAACAACTTGTTCTGGAGTGTCTCCCAGAAAGATGTAAAAATCCAAAATGCCACCAATAACTCTGTACGTTACTATTGGAGTAGGTTGGATAAAAATCTCTGAAAAATTAAAAATTGAAAAATACTTGTGAACAGTTAAAAAAAACATAGTGAAGAAGTAGTACTTATATTTAACTTACTTAACAGCACCAACTTATTTATTTTTTTATTGGTTTTTGGGCCACACCGGCAGCACTCAGGGATTACTCTTGGCTCTGCATGTGTTGGCCCTACCACTGTGCAATCTCTCAACTACCATCTTATTTATTTGATTAAGAGAAAAGAACATGTTGAAATGAGGGAGACTATAAGGAAATAATAGTGCACCACCATTTATAATGTTTGTAAAAGTTTTCTCAGTTATTTTCTACTACAGTTTATAAAAGATATTGAAAGTTTTATATCAAGGGTTAGAGATACAACCATTTATATATTTAAAGAATTGCCTTATGAAATTATGATATGAATTAGTCATTTTGCTTGAGATGTACTTATAAATTCACATTATCCAAACTAAATTCTAAAAATAATAATAGTAATGGCATACAAAAAGCCACTCCTTAATCGAAAAATCTATTTGAAATAATTTTAAAGGCTAGATTATTAATAATAAAGTTTATTGTAGGATTATTAAATAATTTAATTTTAATTTAATTTAAATATATTGCTAGATAAATTGTTCTTACCCATTGCATTGCTGTTCATTAAGAAAACACCAAAAGACTTTCCAGAAGTATCTTCAATGCTCATGAAAAAGGTTTGATGACCATATAGATTATTGTTGTTCTAAAAGAAAATTTTTTAGTTATATTTTTTAAGAATACTTAAATTTTACTTCTGTAGCCGAACTGCATCTCTGTACTAATATTCTCTATATCCAATATGTAGCATTGTAGAACAAATAATTTCTAATTTGTTGTTCTTATACTTAGGTAAAATATTTTTCATCATGTAACTTTTGAGTATTAGAGCTGGTAGTGTAAATACAGTTATAAAATGAGAAAAAGAGTTGTCTTCATTGATTAGCTATGCAGGTTAAACAAATTATATGAATAGCTCTTGGGGCCTGAGCGATAGTGCAGTGGTAGGGTGTTTGCCTTGCACCCGGCTGACCCAAGATGGACCTCAGTTGGATCCCCGGAGTCCCATATGGTTCCCCAAGCCAGTAGCAATTTCTTAGCTCATAGCCAGGAGTAACCCCTGAGCATTACTGGGTGTGGCCCCAAAAATCCCCCCCCCCAATAGCTCTCAATCTAGTATTTATCAAAAATAGTGATACTAGGGGCCGGAGCAATATCACAGAGGAAGGGCATTTGCCTTGCATGCAGCAAATCCAGGACAGACCTAGTTCATTTCCCAGCATCCCATATGGTCCCCCTAGCCAGGAGCAATTTCTGAGCGCATAGCCAGGAGTAACTCCTGAGCATTACCTGGTGTGGCTCAAAAACCAACCAAACAAACAAACAAATGAAGTAGTGATACTATATAAAAATTGGTAGAATATTAGTAGGAAGCTTTCATATGTAATTAATTTAGTTAGAAATTATACTTATTTTTTCCATGTTTTATTTTTAAACATATTTTTATAAAATCTTTAAGCACTATGATTACAAGCTTGATTGTATTTGGGTTTCAGTCATAAACAGAACACCCTCCTTCACCAGTGTAACATTCCTACCACCAATGCCCCCCACTACACCCTCCATTTGCCTGTATTGCAAACAGGTATTCTACTTTTCTCACTCATTGACATTGTCATGCTATTTGTTAGTGTAGTTGTTTCCCTAATTACACTCACCACTCTTTGCAGTGAGCTTCATATTGTGAGCCGGTCCTTCCGGCCCTCATCTCTATGTCTTTGGGCATTATTTTAATAATGTCTTTAATTTTTCTTAAAACCCATAGATGATTGTGCAGGAGAAATAGCACAGTGGTAGGGGATTTGCCTTGCACACAGCCAACACAGGAAGACCCCGGTTCGACTCCTGGCATCCCATATGGTCCCCTGAGCAGGCCAGGAGGGATTTCTGAGCTCAGAGCCAGAGGTATCTCCTGAGGGATGCTGGGTGTGACCCAAAATACAAAACGAAACAAATAAACAAAAAAGCAAAAAAAAAAAACATAGATGAGTGAAACTATTCTGAGTTTATCTCCCTCTCTCTGACTTATTTCACTCAGCATAATAGATTGCATGTACATCCATGTATAGGAAAATTTCATAACTTCATCTCTCCTGATTAATGCAGACACTTAACATAACAAACTACTGAGTAAATGCGACCATCTGTCAGCAAAATTTTAATATTAGAACCTTTGTTATGATGAAGCACACATTCAGAGGCATATAAAATACAAAATCAAGCTGTATATTAGGTGACCAGACTGATAGTACAATGGATAGAATGCTTGCCTTGCAAGTAACTCATCCAGATTCGATTGTCAACACCCCAGGTGGTCCCCTGAGTCTGCCAGAAATGAACGCTGATCACTGAGCCAAGAATAAATCCTGAGCACAACCAGGTGTGGCCAAAAACCAAAACCTAAACCATAACAATATGTGGGTGCCAATATACTTTTGCACTGTGATTATTGTCATTGTAACATATGATCTAGGGTTACAACATAAATCCTAGTTTTGATTGGTTGATTTAGGAAGAAGGTTTTATAAAGTGAAACAAAATTGAGATTTCAGTCTTATATGTAAACAATAAAGATGTTCAGTCTTGATATCTATACATTAAAACAACCTTTATGAAAAAAATTTGCATTGATGGAAGTTTATATAGATAAAAGGAAGAAGTGTCAGATATAATAAGTTAGATATTATAGGATGTATAATAGATTAATAGACTTTAATTATAAAAACTATGTAAATGGTATTTAAAATTATTTCAGTATAATGATTATTTATAACTATGTATAAACAAATTTTTGAAAAATAATTTTTTGAAAAATTGTTCAGAGAGATAGCACAGCATATATGGAGTTTGTCCTGCACATGCCAGACCTGAGTTCATCCTGGGCACTGTAACTGGTTCCCAGAACCCTAACAGGACTGATTTTTGAATACGGAGATAGGAATAAGTCCTAGGTAATACTGGTGTGACAGCCTAAATATATGTATTATATATAAAATATAAAAATTGAAGTCAAAATACATTAAACATAAATTGGAGATATCTGTTGGAGTATAAAGATGTATAGGTCATTTAGAGGTAATTTAGGGAGATCATTATCACTTCTTTTTCCAAAAGTAAACAACTTCTGGATTAATTATCATTGATATGAACTAATAGTTTGCCAGAAAATAAAGTTATCATCAGCTCCAGTTTTGTTTATAATAACAAAGTTTCCAAGGTAGATGTGATAGTATAGAGGTTAAGGAAGGCACTTGCATCCCACATAGTCCCTTAGTCCAGAAGAAGGAGGTAGCAGAACCATGGATTATGGGCCCTAAAAAATCACACACACACACATACACACACACATACACACACACACACACACACACACACAAGAAAAAAACAAAAAACACAACCCTAAAAAAATAAAAATAAACAAAAAATACAACAGTAAAAGTTGTTGCTTACATCACCAGGTAGTTGATCCCGAGTAAAAATAGGCCATGTTTTCCAATGTACATCATGACGAAATCTCTTATGAACATGTTCCCCAAGTCCATAGATGTATTCACTGGGGAGTCTGGTTGATATCTGTAAATACTGATTAGAGTACACGAGGGGTCCAATGCTGGTGTCAAATCTGTGCCATGAAAGCCAAAAAGGGAGTTACCTATAAAATTTTCTTCAGAAAACAGTTCTTTGTTAACTTCTCTCACTATTTAATACTAGATCTATCAATTCTTAGTTGGAATACTTTTGGGGAAAGCAGAAATTATTTACTATCTATAATTTGTTCATTTTAATCACACAATTACTTCATCAGTACTAATATGATTCTTCATATATATCATTGTCTGAAATTTATTAATAACTTTAAAGTATAAATAGAACATAAGTATATAGTTCATATTTATATAACTTTTATCCACAGAAAATAAATTTTACTTATCACTATAATCTTCACAAACATAAATAACCTTATAATCATATAATCTTCACCCAATATCTCATGAGAACACACAATTTTTTTCTTTTTGATTTTTGGGACACACCCAACAGTGCTCAGGGGTTACTCCTGACTCTGTGCTCAGAAATCACTCCTGGTGGGTATGGGGATCATGTTGGATCCCAGGAATTGAACGGGTAGATCTGTCTTGTATTGGCCACATGCAAGGCAAATACCCTGCCGCTGTGCTACCTCTCCAGCCCCCCGAAATAAAAACATTTTTTCGACAAAGTTATGAGTGGTACGACAATAAAACTGACTAGTCACTTTACTTAATAAATGTAAAATAAAAATATTACTTACAAAATTTTATTGTTGCTTTTCCTAATAACTTTTATGCTAAATGGATTTTCAGTAATTTTCACATCATATAATGTATTAGAAGCTGGGAGTCCTGTAAAATCTTTGTTTACAAATTGATGAGGAACTTCATATCTTTGATTATTTGGATCAGTAATCTATAAAATTTATACAAATTATTCAGAAATATTACTTATGTTTAATCTGAGTTACATTAAATATTAAATACAAATGTAAATAGTATATTATAAAATTAGCAATTTTATAGATGCTATGAATGTAGCTATAACCTTAATCTTATTTAAAAATCTACACAGTAAATTGTACATATTGTTACAAATAAATAGAATCCATTGATTTACAAAATTTCCATATGCAAATATTTTATTGGACTATTTTCTTTGAAAACTAAAGAATTAAATATTTAATTGGAAGCTTATCTAAACATTTACTAATAAATAATAGCTAATTGTGACTCTTATTCTCATATTTCTCATTTTTTATTATATTCAATCTATTAGAAATCCTGTAAAAATTTAGATAGCACAAATAACAGTTATCTGATATTTTAAATAACTCATCATAGTCTATAGTTGGAATAATAAAAAGTAGTAAATATAATAATTTATTATCAAGATATTTCATTAATATCATAATTGTACCTATTATGAAAATTTCCAAAAAATTAACTTCCTTCTGTGACATTTTAGTAAACTCAAAAATCAGTTGTCTGATTAAAATTTTAAGTATTGCATTATTATCTGACATATATTATGAAAAATTTCAAAAATAGCTACAAGTGGAATATTTCCTTATGTTAAATTTTAACCAACTCAGAAGTCAGTTCTCTGATTAGACTTTTAATTTTTTGAAGGATATTCTTCGCAGTGTAATCTATGAGCTCATAATGTGTTTTTCTATTAGAACTCTGAAAAAAAGAGAAAAATAAAATAAAAGAATAAAATAAAGATAAAACAAACCTTGAAACGAAAACGATTTGCTGTCTGACTTTGGGTTGTGAGTAGAAGATTGGTAATATCATCGCCAAATATAGTAGGTGAAGATTTTCTTTTTAAATTGGCTTCAAAATCTTAAAGAAAAAAAATCCATCATAATTCATTAATGGGTCAATAATCATTCATTATTTTCATATATATTTAATTGTCTTCATTAAAATGAGTCAATTTTGATTTTCAACATTTAATCCTGCAACAAAAACTTTATGTAATGAATTAGAATATTGTTTGTTTGTTTGTTTGGGGACCACAGCAATTGTACTAAAAATTTACTTCACATTGCATTTAAGAATTATTACCTTGGGGGCCAGAGTGTTAGTACTAGGTTAGGGCATTTGTGATGGATACTGGTTCGATCCCCGGAATCCCATATGGTGCTCTGAGCCTGCCAGGAGCAATTTCTGATAGCAGAAGTAACCCCTGAACACAGCTGGATGTGGCCCCCAAAAAACAAAAAACCAAAGAATCATTCCTGGTCCCCTTGGAGGTCCATCTGGGGTGCCAGGTTTGACCATGGTCAGCAGCTAGCATAGCAAGCACCCTACTTTTTGTGCTATCTTTCCAGCTCCCAATTTGGACTTTATTGTGTATATACTTATCATTTGATTCAATTTAATTTTTCAGAGAAAAATTCCAAACATTTTCCACCCTACTTAAAATATGTTAGATCACCATTATAGGGCCACTTAATCTATTATTATTTACACCCAGCTTACACTTAGGCTTTTTCAGGGTTTATACTGGGACTTGATTTTGGCTCTTTGTTCAGGAATCATTCCTGGGAATCTCAAGTGCCAACTGGGATCAAACCCAGGGTCAAATATAATCCCCTGTGAAGCCCCCTAGGAGTTATCCTTGAGAACAACAGGATAATAAGGCCCAAAGATCAAAAGCAAATTAAACTAAATTAAACTAAACTACACTGAACTACACTAAACCAAACCAAACCAAACCAAACTAAACAAATTAAAACTAAACAAACTAAACTAAAAAAGTGTGTTAGCTAATTGCATTGTAAGCACTTTATCACTGTACCAACTCTCTTGCATGACAGAAACACTTCTTACCTATATTTGGTTTTGAAATTCTCTCAACTTCATAGCCATGATTATCTGCGAAGAAACACCAGGGAATAATCGATTCATTCCTAGGCTTCCAGCAACAGCCTCGCATTGCACAAAGTGCCTGAAAAAGTTTACAGAAATTACATTGTTTTTATTGTTATTGTAGGAGTTAGTCTCTATATGGGTAAATGGGAACTGAAATCATTCCAAGAAACACTAAGGTCTTGTTCCTTGCTCTGTGCTCAGGAATCACTCCAGGAAATATATTTTTCTGCAGATCAAAATCATATGAGCAAGGTGAGTGCCTTAACCTATATACCATGATATCAGTATCTTTGTTTAAAGATTCGTTTATGTCAATAAATTATAAAGTATTCTCCTTTTTCAAAAGTAATTCTTTTTCTTTCTCCTGGGAAGCCTGGCAGTTATAACCACACCCACAATCACAGTTTGAACTTCAGGCCAGCTCCATAGAGTCAATCTTTTCTCAGACGAGATGGAAATTGAGCCATGAAATACCATGGATACAGAGGTCCATGCAGAAGAAAGCTGGCAAATTTGGGATGAGAAAGTGGGCGAAGCCCCTACAAAGCCATTTATGTTGTCTTCAGCACCCTAATTGTCGTTTTTCTCGTGACCCCACATAATCGTTCCTCGCCCCTATTGGGACACCAATCTGACCAAACATCAGATTGATAGGGTGAGGAGTCGAAGGATGAGAAGACACAAGTAGAATAAAGCAAAGCAAGACTTTATTCTGTCAGCCAACAAGACCCAAACTGACTGTTCAGGAACACCTCTCACATGAGGCGACCCTCTGTGGGTTACAAGCAAGTTTATATGGGTTATATGCAAGAACTGTTTCATCTTGTTGACCTTTAAACTAATAGACTAATGATGAGGGGACATTTTTACAGTTCCTGCTATACTCTGCTATGCCCAGAAGTTCCAGGGCATCTAGCTAGGTAGAAACTTGGTCCTAAAATGAAACTTCTTACCCTTGTTAACCTTAAATGGGAACTTAGCATTGGGTCGACAAAATGGAATTCCTTCTGCTATAGGCTTCACAAGGTATGCCCATTTTGGGGCTGATATGATCAAGGCTTTTGGAGAGAGTTTGGGAACCCCTTTTTCAGTAGGCCTAGCAGCTGAGTGCATACCCCTACAAGTTACAGTATTATTAATAGTGCTTTTCACTGAATTTTTTTTCTTTTATCTACTTTATTTTTGTTTGTTTGTTTTTCGGCCACACCCAGTAACGCTCAGGGGTTACTCCTGGCTAAGCACTTAGAAATCGCTCCTGGTTTGCGGACCATATGGAAATGCCAGGGATCGAACCAAGGTCTGTCCTAGGCTAGCGCCGGAAAGGCAGACACCATGTAGCTCCACACCACCACTCCGGCCAGCAATGCATTTTCTTTAAATGAAGTAAAAATAATTTGTTTGTATTTTTAATGAGTATAAATGCACTCAGAGGATACAAAATCAACACTAAAATGTCTATATCCCTTCAGCATAGTCCATAGAACTTACTAATTAATTTCTATCTGGATTGATGGCTTGAGTTCTGACCTAAACATATAGGATTTGTTTTCATTGAACAATGTCTACCCATTTGCTTGATTTGTTTATTTCCACATATGACTGATTTTTTTCCTTTCTGACTATCCAAATATATTTATATAACACACTATTTATTTATTTAGTTTGAGAGATACAGACTTTCTCTATACCCAGGGTTTACTGTGCTCAGTGAGCACTACTGAGCAGGCTCTAGGAACAATATGAAATGCTGGGTATTGAACTCAAGTCAGCCACATGAAGGTATATGTTCAACACACTTTATTATCACTCTGACATCTCCTTTATTTATTTATTTATTTATTTATTTATTTATTTATTTATTTTTAATTTTTATTTTGACCAAAGTGGATTACAAATCTTTCATAGTAATTTTCTAGGTACATAGTGACATAGAAACAGGGGCATTCCCATCACCAAACTTTAAAAGTATATTGAATGTAATAAAATAGAAGTAAGTAAACTATCAGAGTTTGATATCAGTTTAATTTACTAATCACATATCAACATACATTGCTGTTGGTTCAGTTAATAGTTACTGTCTTCTGAATATAAATTTTATAAAAGATAATAATTTTAAGATATTCATTTCTAGCTAATCAGTAAATCATTGTGTTAGTATTTAATTTATTTCTAACTAGTTTTTTTCCAGATGTTGCAACTGATTGCTGCTATTACATCAAATAAATAAAAGTACTGACTTCTCCATACATTTCTGCTATCTATGGAAAGATATTTTGAAAGTAAGAAAAAAACTGTTTACATAATAAGTCATGTGGCAATGTTATGTACTAACATAAATACAAATAAAGCTTATTCTATATTTAAGTATGACACCCTTTGATACAAATATTTTTTTTAATTTTTTTAAAAAAATTTTTGTGGTTTTTGGGTCATACCCAGCAGTGCTCAGGGGTTATTCCTGGCTCCATGCTCAGAAATTGCTCCTGGCAGGCATGGGGGACCATATGGGATGCCAGGATTTCAACCGATGACCTTCTACATGAAAGGCAAATGCCTTACCTCCGTGCTATCTCTCCAGCCACTATACAAATATTTTTAATTGTGCTTTCTTATATTGCAAATAAGTTATAACCTCTATGACTTTTAGTAGCTAATTATACTTATGTGCGTTGGCTTTCTTCCTCTTTTAAGAGTGAATTAAAATGATACCAAGTTTATAAACATGTACACCTACATAAGCACATAGCATGTATATTATAAATGATAATAAAATGAATGAATATTTGAGGAAGAACATTACTATAAGCTAATTCACTTGATATATATATTTTTAACTCTTCTCAAAATACTTCAAATAATATAGCTGTGGAAAATTTTCCATTTAAATCATTTATAATTTTGGAGAAAGCACACCTGGTTGCTTAGGACTTCCTCCTGACTCTGCACAGTAAGCACTGTTGATAGGTTTGGGAGATCAGATAGGGTAAAGCTCAGATCATTCAAGTGCAAAGCTCATCCTCTTTACTTTTACTATATCTCTGGCTCCTAAAATTCTTTTTAGATATTGTTATGAAATCAAATACGCACACACTCTTAATTGGAAAGGTAGAAAACCATTAATTCACAAAAGGGAGACTATATAAAAATATAATTTTATTGATGAAATATTGACAAAAAATATTATGTTAAACAAGCCTTCTCCACAGTTTCTGCTTTATCTATATATTTCTTTTTCCTGTGATTGGTGTCATTTCCTATTTTGTTGCTAACATCTGCCATTGGATTTAGTTTTTTTTCTAATATGGTATAATTTCATTTAACTACTTACATTTACTAAGAACCTACTATCAACTAGATTGCACTTTTATCTTCATGTGAATATGAACTGTGACAAAACTAATTTGTTTTGTTTAAGCCACCTAGTAAGTCATATTTTATTACAAAAGTACCAGATAACTAATATACACTGTTTTGGTTTTTATTTTTTATTTTCATTTTTTTTGGTCTTTGGGCCACATCCAGTGACACTCAGGGGTTACTCCTGGCTATGCACTCAGAAATCTCTCCTGGCTTGGGGGACCATATGGAACACCAGGGGATTGAATTTTGGTCTATTCTAAGCTAATGCATGCAAGGCAAATGCCCAACCTCTTGCGCCAGTGCTCTGGCACCTACACACTGCTTATTATTAAAATTATTTCTATGTTAACGTTTTAAATTCATTTTCTTAAATATGCAAGTACATTAGTTTGAATATATTTAATTTATATTATAAGTATGTTTTAGAATCTAACAGTCAATATTAATAGCGGGCAACAAAAGTGAACACCACAGGTTTCAAATATTTGAATTTAATATTCTACAAGATTATAATTTTCCTAGTAGGCTTAATTCTATATTAAGTTTTCATCTTTCCTTAGGATTATAGTAATAAAAGATAATATCAAGACAATTTTCCCAGTGTGTTGCAGTAAAATTTGTCATCTGGTTCTTTTATAAGTAAGTAAAATATAATAAAGAATCACAATTTTGAATATAATCCTAGATAAACTTTATTGGTTTGCATACTTCATGGCAAATTAACTAGAAAAATAATTTAAATTATACTATTAAAATTATAGCATTGAGCAAAGACAAATGGTATGATTCAATTTATTTTATGTCTGGTAGAGTGAAAGAGGAAGAAACTAACAGTGTTTGCATGGGGATTAATATTGTGTTTTATTTCATTTAATAATAAAATACATGTTATAGAGTAAGTCCTGCTATTAATATGTGGCTATATTCACATATGTTAATATAACTTACAGGTGTAATGTTTATTTAGTTGTTCTATAGTTTTATAGTTTATTATATACAACTACGAAGTTAGATTCTGCTTTCTTAGATGTACTGACTGACCAGACACCTTTTGGCCCCAAGACTCCCCGCAGCTTAGTAAGAAAGCAATTCATTACCATTTCTAGGGTCCCCTGGTGCTAAAGGCAACTGATGTTCTCCTGGTTCTGCAAGCACCTACAAACTGAGATAAAGGGGCTCCAGGGATGGGGGGCCATGTGATGTGTGCTAGAATTAACTTAAACCTGTGGAATGTTGGGATATCATCCTTTGTAGTTTTGTGTAACTGACTAAGATGTAATGGAATAATCTGAAAGGTATAAAAACCTGCTCTCCCCTGTATTCTGGGTTCCAGACACAACTTTTTTATGTCTGGCCCAGACGCGTCTGAAATAAAAGCAACCTCCAAAAATTCACTGATTGAGTCGCCTCAATTTTTGTAGTTCTAACACAAGTATGTACATTACATTAATAAAATCTGCAATGTGTAAATGTAAGTTCTCATTCATTGACTTCTATTACTATACAGTTTAAGAAGATCAAAAATAGTTACCTTGGGACTATATAAATTGTTTAACTTATACTGACTTTTCTCCATTTAATTCATACTATCACTAAAATATTCTAATGAAATATAGATATTTCTTTCAAGCGTTTTTCACAGTCAAATATAAAATATTTATTTTATAAAGTAAATTTTATTGTGTATAATTTAATAATGATTTGTTAAAAAATGTAAACTTATTAAGTAAAATAAAAGTCTATTAAATTTTATGCCCAAATTGAACAGAGGTAAAGCAAAGCAAGTTTAGCAATCTGTTTAAACAAAAGTACAATTAAAAATATAAATACAGTTTAAAAACATATACAGTTTAATTAGTACTGCTTTAAATACAGAATTGGCTCACTATTGATAATCTTTATACTTTTATAATTTAATTATAGTTGTGTTAAAAAATGTTGTATCACAGACCTGTGTTGGAAATTGATCCGGAATACAGTTTATTCTTTCATCGAGACGATCGTTTTCCACACTTGGACATTTACCCGAACTAGTAGATACCACTAAAAAAAGAAAATAAGCAATAAAGCAAAGTAAAAAAGTATTCATGTCGCAAATATATTAACACAAAATGGTTAGTAAATGAGAAATATAAATGTTTTATTATAAGATAATACACAATTTATGTCCTACTTTTTTAAAGAAAATATTCTAATTATATTTCAAATTAATTATACAAAAACCTGTAGAATTCTACTTTAAAAGAATACAATATATTCAAGGATCTTTATGAGGTAGATTCATAAAGAAGTTGCATCCCAAATAACTTTAAATGTGTACTTGATAGATTGAAAATAAGGGGGAACATGGGTAAATATGCAAATAAAACTAAAAGTGACATTAAGACACTGGTAGAAGATCATGAATGATGCTGGGGGGGGGGGGGGTGTTCCCTGGACTGAACGAGTTGGTCCACCATAGGACTTATTATACTTCATCTAGAAAACGAATTCACTAAGTCAGAATATTCTGCAAAAGAAAAAAACTGGGCATTGGAACATGGTTTTCAAAGGAAATTAATGGATGGTTTATAAAACAAGGTAAACTACTCATTCCTGGAATATAAGTAATAGAAAATTATTAAGGCTTCACACTTAGGAAGAGATGCCTTAACAACATCAGTGAAAACTATTTTTCACAAGAAAGAGTGCTACAAATCAGTGAGGGGAGTAACTCAGAGCTGTGCTTTATGCACCATAATACACCTAGTGGGAATCCTAGGAGTCCTTTACTGTAACCACCATCTGTCCAACATCGAGTAATTTATCCACGGGAGGGAAGATTGGCAGTTGACCTTACACAGATGCCTAAAATGCTCAGGATATAAATATTTATTGGTTTTATTGACACTTTCACTTTGTGGGCATAATCCTTTCCAACCCTACTGAGAAAGCCAGAGAAGTGTCTATGGTGCTACTTAAGGAAATTATTACTAGATCTGGCTTACCCAGGTCACTCCAGGGTGACATTAGAATTTCTTTTACATCTAAAATCACCCAGGATTTAAGCATTTGAGCTAAAATGTATTTATTAAATCCATGCGTCCTGGTAATCTCAATCATCAGAAAAGATGAGAATTTAATTATACCCTAAAGAGAATAATAAGGAAGTTATGTCAAGAAAATGGTGAGAAGTACCTTTCTATATTATCTATAGCCATTTTTAGACACAGAATAGTCCAAAGGGGGGGGGGGAAACCTTCCAACTTAGTTTCTTTGAGCTGCTATATGGCAGGCCTCATTAACCAGAGATTACTTATTGGACTCAAAAGTAGAGAATGAACTGTGCTGTTAATCTAGGGTAGGTGCAGTAGGCAGTTAATATGGAATATGGACATGTTGTTTTATCTCACCCAAATAGGAATTATATCTCCAAATAAAATTTAACCTGATAGTTGGGTATTATTTCCAAGGATGATGATCTCTTTAAGATCAATTGTTGTTTAACTGGAAGTGTCTTTACCAAGTTATACTAAGCATTCCCATGGCTATAACACAATGAAATTTCTAGTTGGGTTCATCTTTCTAGGATAAAATCACTGCCATTTACTCCAAACAGTGAGGAGATTCCCACAGACAACAAGCCGACCTACTCTTGTGAACCCATCAATGACCTAAAATTTCTTTTTTATTTCTTTATTTTTTTGGGGGGGGGAGGGGCTCAGGGGTTAATTCTGGCTAATAGCTCAGAAATCGCTCCTGGCTTGGGGGACCGTATGGGACACTGGGGATTGAATCCCAGTCAGTCCTAGGTCAGACCATGCAAGGCAAACGCCCTAACGTTTGTGACACGCCCAGCCTTCTAAAGGTTCTTAAAAAACAAACAAACAAACAAACAAAAACAACTAGGGAAGGGCTGGAGAGATGGCATGGAGGTGAGGTGTTTGGCTTGCAATGCAGAAGGATGGTGGTTCAAATCCCTGCATTCCATATGGTTCCCGGAGCCTGCCAGGAGCGATTTCTGAGCAAAGAGCCAGGAGTAATCCCTGAGCGCCACTGGGTGTGACCCAAAAACCAACCAACCAACCAAACAAACAAACAAAACTGGGGAACACTCTACATTTAGAAGCAATGTAGTTAGCTTCTCTATCTAAAACATGTTCCTTTATCTAAAATTGCTCTTTGTAACTTCACCCTGGATTTAGGTGTACCTACCTGAGACCCTCCCATTCCTGGGAGTGGTCTTGAAAGGTTATATAAGCCTTTGACCCAGGGGATTAGGCCCTTTTGCCCTTTTGGTCTTTGGCCAGCATGGAGGTCAAATGGAAGATGGCTGATATGAGTTAAGATGCAAGGCTAGCTAAGAATAGCAAATGCTTAAAAGGTTATGATATAAGCCACACATGTGGTGGATAGGGCATGAATAAAGTTGATACTTCCTGATGCCTGTCTCTGGATGAGTGATTCCGCCGTTCACCTAAACCTGGAACCCGCCAGCTGAATGGGGATTGCGGAGCCACGTGGCCTGGGATGACAGAGAAAAATCCCTCTATCCATCACCATCCACCACCATTACTAATTATTTAATGCTACAGCTCTTAATAATAATTATAAGTATGTAGATAACAGAAACAGGGCCTAACCTGTTTTAGCAATGGGCCCACCATATGCAAAATAAAAAAAAAAATAAAGCGAATTCTGGGAAAGTGAAATTAAAGAGCTAGCAATTTGGGGTTTGAAGCAACAGATTGGTTAGCTCTTCAGGAGCTCATAGGTCGTTATAAGATTATTTCTTCATTGCAACTCTATTACCAGATCTAATGTAAAAGAAAAATCTAGTGTTTCTATACCCCAATCTTATGTTGCTCCATAATTATGTTCCTTACATTTTGGTTATTATTCCAGAGTTTTCTAAAACAGCAAACTGCTTAGTCCTTCCATGGACAGAAAAAAAGTCATTTTATTTTTCAAGTTCTGATTATATTCTTCTCTCAGTCAACTTTTAAATGTTGACAACTATAAACCCAGCCAAGTCATTTCCTGGGCCCCATTAAAAGTAAGGTAGCATTAATGAGTGTTTGATTTTGTCAAAAGCTTTTCTGCAACAATTGATATGATCATGTGTTTTTATCCTTCCTTTTATTGATGCAATGTATGATGTTGATTGATGTGCATATGTTGAACCATCCTTGCATCCCTGGGATGAAACCCACTTGGTCAGAATGCACAATCTTTTTGATATGTTGTGGATTTGGTTTGCTAAGATTTTGATAAGGATTTTTGCATCCATGTTTAGGGTCTCTAACTACAGAAACCTTACTGTGACAACTGTAATTGTGAAGAACTTTTACTGGGACCACAGAAAAAGGCTTTGGGGTTAGATAATTTAGTATGCCTGGTACTATAGTTGGGCTTATGCCAGGATGCTTCATGGGTAAAATATCCCTGTTTTTAGGCCAATTTTTTTTTCTATTTTCCCCATATTTTGCTTTGCCTATGCAAAAAACAAAACAAAACAAAACAAACAAAACATCGTAAAAAACTTGCCATACACAATTCTGTTTTTAGTGGATTTTTAATCTCTTGTTTTTATTTGTTTATTTTGGGGTTTGGGGCCACACCCACTGATGCTCCTGGTTCTGCACTCAGAAATCAGTCCTGGCAATTTTGCAGGACTATATAGGATACTGAGGATCAAACCCAGGTCCATCCTGAGTCAGCCACATGCAAGGCAAATGTCATCAGCAATAGCTGATCAGGCCTTACAAATATTGTTCAAATCTTTGAGTAAATATATAAGTCAAATGACCTTCTCTGATAGCAAAAATGCTATCGCTCTGGCCCTAGAATTTTTTTATTTTTGAAATTGAGGCTCCTGCCTTTTTATAGAACCTTGGGACACAGATTACTTTATTTTATTTTACCATATATTACCACATATTTTTTATAAAACTAAGAAGAAAGGATCAAAGAAAGGCTGGGAGCCAGAGGTCTCAGATGCATTGGTGGAAAAATAATTAAGGATAGACCTAAATATCCAAGCCAAAGATAATAGAATCAAGGGACCTAAATTTTAACTATCAAAACTCAAAGCTGCCCATTATACTGGTAGTCTAGGTGGCAAAGGGTGGTGGTACAGAATACACTCTGGGTCCATTAGTAGAGGGAGGTTGAAAGTTGAAGGGAGGTTGAAGATTGAAGGGAGGTGAAAGATTTTGACTCATTGTATATCTAAAATTCAACTCTGAAGGATTCTGTTGATCAGAATTGTTTAGATAAAATACAATTAAAAGAAAAGAAGGTATTATAAGATTTTGTTCCTTTGATAGGTATGAACTATAGTAAGGAGAGAAAGAGAGATAGAAAAAGAGAGAGAGATGCTCAAAGGAAAAAAATTTTAATTTTAAGTTTGTCTCACATTATATTTTTTATATTATATTTTTTGTCCCTCTAACTTTTACAAGTGTTTTCTGTTTGTATGTTTTCTTTCTTCCCATAGTAGCAGGCAGATAGAGGGGGATGAAGTGGAGCAAGCTTTTCTAGGAAAAGACTGAAACAAAGGAAAAAATGCCTATGGCCAAATAGCCCAAAGACATGAAGACAGCATTTCTTTGAGATGCAAATATTGAGCTCTTTAGAGAGAAAAAAATTGAGCCACCACTCAGATACTGAAACTGAAGTACCATCCAAAGAAACATGGATCTCCTTAGAAAAGACACTTAACAAGTCATGAAATTTGCTGCTACAGAGATATACCTAGAGAGTATCATGCTGTGTGAAGTTAGGGTTGAGAGATTCTACAGAATCATCTCTCTAATATGTAGAGTACAAATAAACATAATGATGGAATAAGCAATAGCCGGAGACAATAGAAATAAAGAACATGGAAACTGGTATTCAATAGTAAACATGCCACTTGAGGGGGCTGGAGAGAGGTAACTTCTATAAAGGGGAACAGTTCAAGCAGAAGGACGATGTGGTGGTGGTGAAAAGTGTTATATATGAGATCCCATTGGTGCCAAAACTTAAATAAAATTTATAATATATCTATATGCACAGATACATAATTAGAATATGATTAGTAAGTGGGAAGTAAATGGTAGTTGGAGGAGAATTGTTGGAGAGAAATAGCCAATGGTGAATGGATTGGTGTTGGATCATTGTATACCTGAAACCCAATTATAAAATTTTTTTTTTTTTTTTTGGTTTTTGGGCCACACCCTGTGACGCTCAGGGGTTACTCCTGGCTATGCGCTCAGAAGTTGCTCCTGGCTTCTTGGGGGACCATATGGGACGCCGGGGGATCGAACCGTGGTCTGTCCTAGGCTAGCGCAGGTAAGGCAGGCACCTTACCTTTAGCGCCACCGCCCGGCCCCCTATAAATTTCTTTGTAATTTCACAAACACTAAATTTTAAAAGCATCATCAGTAACAGCAGTAGCAGCAGCTGATGCTTAAGGAAAATTTAAGTGTCTTGAAAAGAAAATGAAAGGATCAAGGCAATTTATAAAAATTGGGGCCAGAACAGTGGAATAGCAGTACAGCACTTGCCTGGCACACAGGTGATCTGGGCCCCCCAACACTCCATATGATTCCTCAAACCCTCTCTATGTGATCATTGAGTACAGAAATAAGAGGAAGCCCGAACACAGCCAGATTGGCCCAGAAATATAAAAAAGAGTGAAATAATCTAATTTTTATTAATTTAATCTATTTTTTCACTGATTCACCATCTGAATGATTTTCTTCCACACTCCCTCCCCAGTGAAGGTAATATTCTCAAAAAAAGCCTGTCCTGAGGTAAGAGATGACTTTCCTTTTCCTGCAAATACCAATTCCTCTTTCCAGGTGATTTTATGTATCTGGGAAAACCTGGGAGGAAAGTATTCATTCCCAATCCATACATGGTCCTCAGGCTCAGCTTGGTTGCTGTCTCTTTTGATACCTCAGCAGTGTAATAGTGGAGTACTAGATAAACTATATAATGTAAAATTAAGCTATCCAAGTAACTCTAATATCACATAATCAAAGACAATAAAGAATGGAATAACAAGGAGCTGGAGAAATGGCAGCATATAACAGCAAGGCTCAGCCAGGAAAGGAGAGTCAGGGACAGGATGCACAGATAAAAAGAAAGAACAGCAACAGAAAAAGGAAAGTGCTTTTTGCCCTCTTTTCTGTGGCCAGACAATAGAAGCCAAGCATGTCTCAAAAGCCTCAGCAAGGGGAGAATAGGGCAAGACTCTAAGTACAGACAGGCAGCCTGGTTCAGAGGATAATAATGGTCTGGAGTCTGGAGAAAAGGGAATCTGTAGGGTACAGTCATAAAGAAACTCAACAAGATTTCACAACAGGATACTCACTGACTAGAAAAAGCACAGGGAAGAAACCAAGCAGCCACCACATACTGTTGGTTAACAAAAGATGACAGCAGGACTTCCTAAGTCTTGCACGGGACCAAGGAGGGGTAAACAAGATGAATGGAATCGTTCATAGGTAAATAGAGGTCTGGGTATTAGAGAGGGACTTAAACTGTACAACTAAAACTAACTTCAAAACCTTATTTTGTATATCTTTCAGATAAATTTCAAGAACCTGATAGCATAGTAAAAATGTACTTTCCTCTGGACTCCTGCTAGTGGGATATAATCCAGTGTTTTGAATAGGTGCATTCATAAATAGAATATAATTATTCCACCATCTATCCACATCTTTGTTGCAGGTAGATAGATGGAGGCTGAAAGGGGTTATAATGAGTTCTTAGTAATTAAATTTAAGAAGTTGCCTAGCCCCAAAGGCATGAAGATTGCAGTCCTTTGTGATGTAAATACTGAGTTACTTGGAGATGGAAAAACTGAAGCACAAAACAAGCAAAGAGGCACTATTTTTTTTTTTTAGAGCAATGGACTTCATGTATTGAAGGCAGGGACAAGGCAAAAGAGGCACTATTAGAGTATACTTAAGTATACCTAAGTATACTAAGGAACTCTTAGTATGATAAAATAAAAGAATCATAACAAGTCTAGGCTTTCTCTGTGACAACACCCAGATTAACTTGCATCTGCAGAAAATTCCAGATAAAGGAAATTTGGAGAATTTGGATATGATCTCCCAAAACACATCTCTGCCTTTTCTATTCTGCAGAAACCTGTTTCTGTTGACCATGCAATCCATTTTTCCTCTCTCCTCACATCGAAGTATTTTCTTTCCATGAAAACGATTTTGCTTCAAAACGATTTTACTCTTCCTGAAATTTTTTGTGGCCAGAGATCTGCAACACCTGTGCTAAGGTTAGTTGTTTGTTTGTTTATTTATTTATTTGTTTTATTCCTTTTCCTGCAAAAATCAATTCCTCATTCTGGCATGAATCCATGATTCTTTTTTTTTTTTTTTTTTTTTTTTGGTTTTTGGGCCACACCCAGCGGTGCTCAGGGGTTACTCCTGGCTATGTGCTCAGAAATCGCCCCTGGCTTGGGGGGACCATATGGGACGCCGGGGGATCGAACCGCGGTCCTTCCTTGGCTAGCGCTTGCAAGGCAGACACCTTACCTCCAGCGTCACCTACCCGGCCCCGAATCCATGATTCTTGAGAACTGCAATGGTGGTAATACACAAAGGACATTTCTATGGGTGAACCAAGATAAGTCCAACAGAACAGAGAAAACACCTTTTCTCAGGGCTATTTACTTTGCTCTCACTTTACCAAGATACCTGCAATATGTAATTTCCTTTGCCTTTTTGGATTTCCTGCCATTTCTAATGCATCACTATATAAGGAAATTTGTTAATAACAAAGGCAATAAAGTATAACACTTTTTCATTGAAATAACTGCAATATAATAGAACATTTTGGAGAAATTTTAGAACTTACCGAGATCTTTCTTTGTGTTTCACCTCATAGATTACTTTTCAACATCCAATATTTTAGTGCTCAACACTATCTTAACGTCATTATTATATATAGTTATTTTTAATGTCAATTACCTTCAACAGCAGGTGTTTTAGTTGCTAATACAGCAACCAAAGCAATAGCTATTATAGTAACTATAACAAAAAGGACAATCAGAGTGATTTCTAATCCACTGAATTTCTTTCTTGCCATCTAAAGAAAAAAAAGAGATATACGTTTAAAAATGTAAAATATGCAACTACTATAAATCACCATCATTTATCATGACATTTGTGTAATTCACATTTTTCTATGAACAAAGAAAACATGAATCTGCAGATAATTTCAGTTTGAAGATAATTTTCAGTTTACAATAGCATATATAGATTAAAGTATAAGTATATCAATTGTAAGGTAAAAGTACCCTTTTTTGTGGGGGGGGGTTTGGGTCACACCCAGCAACACTCAGGAGTTACTCCTGGCTCTATGCTCACAAATCGCTCCTGGCAGGCTGGGGGACCATATGGGATACCGGGATTTGAACCACCGACCTTCTGCATGCAAGGCAAACACCTTACCTTCATGCTATCTCTCAGGCCCCAAAGGTAAAAGTACTTTTTAAGTAAAAAGGAACATTATGTAACATGAACAAGGAAATTAAAAACAGTAAACTACTAGACAAGGAACAGTGTTATTGCCAGTTTACCCTTGAGCATATAAAACAATTCTCCCTATCTTATTCTCCCCTCTGTATAAAACTATAAAGATTTGACTTGCTAAGGTTAATAGATAAGATGGACTGTCGCTTTGAGGGCAGCTGCCTGTGAGGAGATTCTCTTGCTCATTCTGTGCTCATGAGCAAGCAGTTCATCTTTTCTTCCCTGTTTATTTCTATAAAAAACTATTATTGTAAGCACCCAGCTAAGATGATTTTTTTTAAACAAATTGAAACCAGCTTCACACTTGACTGTGGCTTTGTTAACACGTATTGCACTGTGGGTGTTAACATGGTAAGGGCGTGAGTCCATCAACCATATTCTAGCCTGCAATTCGAAAAGCTCATTATGCAGACCTGTCACTGTCACTGTCACTGTGTTTCATTGATTGGCCCTCAAGTGGAACAAAACCTTTCTGGTTAATATTATAATAGTCACTGATGAATAAGTTTTCATGTTTCTGTATTTTGTGATTATATATAATTTTGGATGCAGTGATGAGAGATTGAGTTTGATAGTAACTGCTTAAATGAACGCTAATTATGATGCTACTTTTAAAATATTTTAAGAACTTTACCTTCATACTGCATACATGCATTACTATTATGTCTTTTTATGTCTTTCTAATACAGTGCTTGTCATTTAATTTTAAATAAATACTTAAGCATTATTATTCAAATGAAATGCTTATTTTAAATAATAAAAATTTAAATTCTATTTCTACCCATATGAAATTCTAAATGTATGTTCCATTTTGATGTTTTAATCTATGCTTGGAGGCATAGATTCCTTTTTCATTTGACTATATCATAAAATATTTCAAATTTTAAGTCATATTATCTGTACTGAAGTATTATTTATAAAACAATTATCAGGAAAGTAGGCCAGAGTCTGACATCAAGAAAACCAAGCTCCATTTTTAAATGTACCTTAAGAAAATATGTTTATTTATGAGAAATACTACAGCAATAAAATTTTGCTTTACAATCAGCCAATCTGGTGTGGATGACTTATACCAAGTGTACAGAATGAGCTGTTAGGAATGATCCCTAAGGACAGAAACAGAAGTAACCACTAAACACTGTTGTTTGTGACCAAAATACCACAACCTCCCAGAAAATGTTTAAGGAAAATAATTTAATTCTAGCCTGTGCTTCCAAGTTCAATATTCAGAAAAATAATTATAGACTAAATCTTAAAATGTTTTCAAAATAATATAATAACATAAATATTTCTTATACAAATTAGTATAAAATTAATGTACTAAAATTAATTTATTCACATGAATACTTATAAGCGATCAGCATTAAAACTGTTCATATGATGTACAATTCCAGTGATTATAATTTTCTTTATATTAAAATTATTTTAGGAAAATAATTTGTTGAAAATTAGACATTTATGTTCTTATCTAGATATGTATATTGACTTTATTAAATAGTAATTTAGTGATTGATCATTAAAGGATTTATGGGAAGATAGTAAACTATAGACCATAACTCTTCAATCTTTGTTATGTATGTTTTTCTCTATAGATAATATAAACGAATTCTGACATTATTTTAAAATTCAGGGCCCGGAGAGATAGCACAGCGGTGTTTGCCTTGCAAGCAGCCGATCCAGGACCAAAGGTGGTTGGTTCGAATCCCGGTGTCCCAAAAGGTCCCTCGTGCCTGCCAGGAGCTATTTCTGAGCAGACAGCCAGGAGTAACCCCTGAGCACCGCTGGGTGTGGCCCAAAAACAAAAAAAAAATAAATAAATAAAAAATAAAATTCAAAATAAGCTATAAAAATTAGGCAAAAAAATAGTTTCATATCCTAAAATTTTGTTTCTGATTTAGTACAAGGGTCTTTGCATTTAAAATGACAAATGGAAATTTGATATGTATGCTATTTTAAACAAAAACATAGATGAACATAACTATTGCCAACAGAAAGACAGGGGCACATAATTATTTGCAAAGATAAAAGTAACAAAATATTATTTGTAAACTTACCTTATTGCATAATGTGTTCTGCTTACTATGTGATGCCAGTCAGGTAAGGCTGGGAAAAAGTAATAATCAGGAGGAAGTGTTCAGCTATATATTGAGCTATTCATAAACTTTTATTACATCCTTATCTAGCTATCAGTATTTAATATATTGCTGTTCCACATGCAATTATAAAAAATTTGAACTTGAAAATATTTTGCTTAACTTACTCTAAGCATCTAATTTAATTAATAGTTGTGTTCTCAGTCTTTAAAAATATTAATTAGTATAATACAAAAGTATTTATTTATAATTCTTAAACATTTCTATTGTTATTTTAATAATTTTTATTATACTGTGTCAAATGGAAACTCACTCCGGAGATTATATCATATTTGAGAACTTGAAAACATTGCTGAAAAAATTGGAAGGTAATTTTTTTATAAAATATAATGGTCAAATAAAGTTAGATCCAATGTCCCATTATTAAACTAAAGATTAAAAATAACATTAATAAGATTCTAATGTAAAAACATATAAATAAATAAGAGATTGAATCGATTGTTACTTATAGCTCTGATTTGATTGTTTAAAATTACATTATATATGCTTCAAAGAAGTAGGTGTACCAAAAAGGGGACTTGCTAGAAAAGCACAGGTTACAAGTCCAAGATATATGAGGTAAAAGAGGTCAGACGCTTGAACTGAATTCTACTACCTCTATTTCAAATTTCCAGTTCCACTTGCAGTCCCCTAAGTATCACAAGTATTGTCTCCTGAGTGCAGAGCAAAGGATAGATTTGGGCTGCACTTTCAGTGCCCCTCAATCCAAATGTAAAGGTAGCTCAAGTGATGGTACAGTGGATAGTCCTCTAATATAGCATGCAACTCATCCGGGTTCCATTCTTAACACAATTAGTTGCTTGAGCCTTTTCAGCAGTGATCTCTGAATTCAGAACAGGGAATAGGCCTTGATCACTTCCAGAAGTGGCAGCAAATCCAAAACAATATCAAAAAGATAAAACTAAAATCAAAGAGAGAGGCTTGCTCTTCAAGCTCAGGTTCTTTCTTAATCAAATATCTTGCTTGGTTATCTGTTTCTTTGGATTCTTATTTCCATGATGGAGAGGCCTGTGCTTTTTCCAAAATCCATATTTCTCCCCTCATATATTTTTAAGTAAAATTTAATAAAAACAATTTTGCTTCTCTCTCTATCACACACACACAAACACACTTTATAAATTACAATCTATCAAAATTTTGTTTATTTATTTTAATCTATTTCTTTTTCTACAATCAAAACAAAACTACTTAACCACATAGATTGCTGAGAAAATAATATTAGCTAAAGTACTTATCATTATTGTCCACTGATATAATAAAAATAGATAATATATGAGTTCCATACAGAATCTTGGTACTATCTTTAAGATAAATATGTGAAACGGGCAGGAACGATGGTGCAGCAGTAGGGCATTTGCCTTGCTTGTGGCTGACCCAGGACAGACCTGGGTTCAATCCCTGGCATTCCATATGATCCTCCAAGCCAGGAGCAATTTCTGAGCACATAGCCAGGAGTAACCTCTAAGCATCACTGGATGTGGCTCCAAAACCAACCAAACAAACAAAAAAGTGAAACAGATACAGCTGTGTAACCATTTTTTCAAGGCAAATTAAAAATGAGTTTAAATAAAATAGAAAAGTGAATAGATGCACGAAATACTATACTGGAGAAAATACAAGAGAATTTAAAATATATAGCACATATATAACAGACATATCTGCATAAATTGGTAGGTTTTTGCTACAGCTGGATATCTAGGCAGTCTCAGGCAATACATTTCAGAAGGCAATGAAACAATCATATGCCCTAAAACTAGAAATGTTACTCTATTGCCAGCCTATAAGTCCTTTGAAGACTTGAGCCATTTTGGAGATACAGGAAATTAGTTAGATAAAACTGAACAGACCAGAGAAGTCAATACAGTGATCAGGGCACTTGATTTGACACGACAAGCCAGGGTTCTATTCTTGGCACTACAAATAATCTCCGGAATAAATAGTGATCCCTGAGCCTAGATCTAGAAGTAAGCCCTTATAAACACTATATACAGCCCCTTAGAACTTAAACCACTACCACCACCACCACCACCCCCAAAAACCCCTCTTATTGTTGCCAGCACCAGTAAACAACAAGATAACCCCAACCTTATCCTTACAGAAACTTTAGGAGTAAAAAAAATAGTTCTTATTGTAAATATGAAAGAGACCATTAAAGTTCAAAGTACTCTTCATTTGACCAAACACTAGGAAGAGGTTCTCATCTCAGACCAATAGAAATAGGTTTTATTAGTAACAAGCTTTTAACCAAACTAGCTTTCACAGGTAGGGAAAAAAATAAACCCATAAAACCATTTGCAGAATTAATCAGCATGCATTCTGATGTCAAAGCATTCCAACTTGGGATATATCCTTCCTTTCTTTAATTGTAGAGAATTATCTTTTCTACCTGTCTATCACATTTTCTAAGTGGAAGTACTTTTCTTTAATATTTGTTTCCTCCTGAAATTATTTTATGTAGGTGTTCATGATTAACCTGGGAGATATGGATAGAGTTCAGGACTTACTTTCTTTTTCTTCTAAAAGCAATTTCTTCCTCCTACATGGGGATTAATTTCTCTTGAAGTCTTGTTTCTCCTGAGACCTCCCCGAAATGTGGGTGATGATGACAAGTTCTCATGGTGTGTAGATCAAGTGGACTACAGGTACTTTAACAGCTGCTTTATGGGTCTGATGGACCCTAATGTTCATTACAACTTCTTTCTCAGAGATAAAGGTGGGTCATATAGGAGGACAATGACACAATATAATAAAACTGCCACATCCTTGACTTCTTACAGTTCCCACCAACATAATTAGCATTGATAATATCAAGAAAAAGTATTTACTAGATTCATCTATCAAAACACTTATCATTATTATGTAAACTTTTATATTTATTATAAAAATATAAAACATTGAGAGCAAATTGATAAGTAAATAAAATATTTAGGAAAATGGAGAGGCAATGTATCTTCAAATGCATAATGAACTTGAGCTGTGTGTTCCTCATAATGATATCTGTGTCATATAATTCCTATATGAATTACAGAAGTATAGAGAACATGAATGTTGTAAATTTTCTGTAACAGTAGTTGTAATTCTATTGACAAGTGGATGCAGGTAGTGGAAGGACTACAGGTAGTAAATGTCAGAAAACCAAGAAATTTTGGAGAAAAAAATATCTGAAGAGTTACTCTCTGCTCCCTCTCACTCACAACTCAGGATATCACTTTAAACCCTATGGCTAGTGCCAGATATGGTACAGCTGGTAGGGCATTTTCCATATATGCAGCCAACCTGATATAATGTCTGGCACAACATATGGTTCGCTGAGTCCACTCAGGAATGGTCTTTGAAAACAGATACAGTAGATCACATCATTGGATGTGATCCAAAAAATAAAAATAAATAATACATAAAAAACATAAATAAGATATATAACATAGGTTTTCCAAATCTTGAGACAACGTACAGCCCGGGAAAAGGCCCTGATAAGACAGAGAATAAGAGACCAAATAAATATAAAATAAATGTCCTTGACTCTTACATTCACAGACAAAGAAAGCTGAAAACATCTTGGGGCATTCCAGCTGAGTTGTTCACTTTCCCATTACCTATCAGTCTATAGCTAATTTACTTTGTTAATATTGCCTTTATATAAAAAACCCCTATGTTCCTTCTTGAACACATTAAATCTAATCTTTTAATTTTTTAATTTTTGGGTTTTATTTGGGGGGGGGGCAAACCCAGCAGTGCTTAGTGCTCAGGGATTACTCCTGGCTCTGTGCTCAGAAATCACTCCTGGCTCTGTGCTCAGAAATCACTCCTAGAAGCCTCGGGTGTCCACATGGGATGCTGGGTTGGAACCCAGGTTGGTCCTGGGTCAGCAATGTTCAAGGCAAATGCCCTAACACTGTGCTATCACTTCATCCCCAGAAATCTAATCTTTTTAAATGTCTGCCTTATTATATGGCATTTTATGAAAATCTTTTTTTGGGAATGAAAATAAGACCAATATACAGAATCTGACACTAACTTATCTTCCCATGAAGATCATAACCACATTTCTTCCTGACAGCTCCAGAATCCCATTGTATAAATGAGGTGGTCTTGAGCTACAGCTAGATAGTTGCTTAACAAAGATCACAGGAATTGAATGTCCACACTATGTGATCTTTGAAGCAAATTATACCAGTCTTGACATTGGGCACATACCACATTTAGGACCTCATGATAAGCCATTCAGGATTGAGAAGACTGACAACAGTAGAGCTTTTTTTTTTTTTTTTTATTTTTTTTTATTTTTTTATTTTTTTATTTTTGGGCCACACCCGGTAATGCTCAGGGGTTACTCCTGGCTATGTGCTCAGAAGTTGCTCCTGGCTTGGGGGACCATATGGGACACCGGGGGATCGAACCGCGGTTCGTCCAAGGCTAGCGCAGGCAAGGCAGGCACCTTACCTTTAGCGCCACCGCCCGGCCCCAACAGTAGAGCTTTTTTTTAAATTTATTTTTATTTTTCTTTTTCTTTATTTAAACATCTTGATTACAAATATGATTGTGATTAGGTTTCAGTCATGTAAAGAACACCCCCTTCACCAGTGCAACATTCCCACCACCAATGTTCCAAATCTCCCTCCATCCCACCCCACCCCCACCTGTACTCTAGACAGGCTTTCCAGTTCCCTCTTTCATTCACATAATTATTGTAGTTCTCAGTGTAGTTATTTCTATAACTGCACTCACCACTCTTTGTGGTGAGCTTCATGAAGTGAGCCGGAAGTTCCAGCCCTCCTCTCATTGTCTCTGAGGATTGTTGCAAAAATGACTTTTATTTTTCTTAAAACCCATAGATGAGTGAGACTATTCTGCATCTCTCTCTCCCTCTGGCTTATTTCACTCAGTATGATAGATTCTATGTACATCCATGTATAGGAAAATTTTATGACTTCATCTCTCCTGATGGCTGCATAATATTCCATTGTGTATATGTACCACAGTTTCTTTAGCCATTCGTCTGTTGAAGGGCATCTTGGTTGTTTCCAGAACCTGGCTATTGTGAATAGTGTTGCAATAAATATAGGTGTGAGGAAGGGGTTTTTGTGTTGTATTCTTGTATTCCTAGGGTATATCCCTAGGAGTGGAATAGCTGGGTCGAATGGGAGCAAAGGTAGAGCTTTATTGTCAAATTACTCAAGTGAACAAAGCTGACATCAGTACCTGACATAAATATAGTATGATAGAAAACTAATCATTGCAACCTATGAATTCTGATTTATGTAATGATATGAATAATTTAATTTTAATATTATGTTTTTGAATTTAATTTAAAATTAATTTAATTTTAAAATAAGTTTTTCCTTGCAAGTTTAATTTTCTCATTGGCTTAAATTGCTAGCTCACTTCACGTTATTCTTTCTTTTAAAAGTGAAATAAACCCTTTTTATAGTTTCCCACAAAATTTTTTGCCTAAAGTTCTAAATCTCTGTCTAGTTTAATTTGTGGTCATTCAGATTTTTTTTGAGTATAAGTTGAAACACAACTTTGCCTATATTTTGTAAATATTTCTGCAATTTGAATTTTTATACATTCTGATTTATATCTACATTTTCCTAGATGGTGTCTGTGTCATTAGCTGACCTTTGTCTTTTGAGTTTATTTAGTTGTCCTTATTTTATATTGCTTCTAATCAGAGTTCCTCCTCCATTTATTAGCTTCAATGAATAAAAGAGCAAACTGCTCATGAATTGCTGACAAGATAAATTCAGACTTATCCACAACACAAAGCAACTTAATTGAAGCCATAATAGAATATATAATTATAAATTAAGGTGGTTTACCCAAAGGTGTTATTTTTAAGTAAATTATAAGTGTGAAAATTTACTTACATATTATATAAAATTGAGATGCTATAACATAAAATTACACATAATTGAGCTGGTTAAGCATTAAGTCAGTCAAGCTGTAAACAAAAGTAATACTGAACCATAAAGGGTGATTGGCATTTGTAGTAATCAACAAGGTCGAATTCTATTTGGACTTTGCTATATGAATTTCAAAACTTGAACTGTTTTGTGATGGAGTGATATATAGTACACATATATTGGAAGTTAAAAGTTAAATGAGTTAATATGTCAGTTTCAAGTAACGTCAGAACACAACAGAGAGGGATAATCGGATTTTCACATTAATAGTTCATACTAACTTCAAAATAATTGGTTATAAATAAAATGATCTGTTTATTTTCATGTTTTGTGAAAAAAAATCCTGAAAAATAAAGACCATCTGGGGCATGTAAAGAGACCCAAGGAATTGTTACATTTGAGTTGATACCTCTAGAAACCAGGAGTATTTGAAATATATCCAAATACAAAAAAAAAAAAAAATCTTGAACTTCAGTGTTCAAATGTAAAACACTAGATGCAAAGGAAGTTCAAAGAAACTAAAATGGATCTAGAAAATAAAGCCACTAAAGAAAAAGGGGAATTTATGCAAAGTTTTTATCCAAGAGTTTGTATTCTCAGTTTTATTATTAATTCATAACATACAAGATGACATTTTTGTCTAGACTATCTTGAAATCTATTGTCAACTTCCAGCTCTAGGGTTTCCAGGTTGCTCATGTTCTACAGATAAATCCTCTGAAATAGATCTCATTACAATTTTTCTCAAATTAGTATTTATCACCATCAATAACTACTTTTCCTATTTATCAAACCACATTTTTTTTTGCTTTGTTTGGAAACAGGCAATTTTGCAAGTGTTTTTTTCCTCAATATCCCATATAAAACTAGTCCTCTTCATTTTACCATTTTTTTCTTTTCCTTTCTTTCTTTCTTTCTTTTTTTTTTTTGTTGTTGTTTGTTTGTTTTTGGGCCACACTTGGTGATGCTCAGGGGTTACTCCTGGCTATCTGCTCAGAAATAGCTCCTGGCAGGCACGGGGGACCATATGGAATGCTGGGATTCAAACCAACCACCTTAGGTCCTGGGTCGGCGGCTTGCAAGGCAAACACTGCTGTGCTATCTCTCCGGCCCCTCATTTTACCATTTTTAAGTAAGTTGCAGCTTCAAGATTCCTTTATTATAATTGCTTCCTAAGGGATTTTCCATCCTCTATTAAATTTTTCTTGTATTTTCCACAAAGTATACACATATTTCTAAGAAAATAATGTGACTTCTAATTTACCATTCAGCATTCTATTTTTAAAAGTTAATATGTAAACTTATTAACTTTGTTTATAAAACTATATTTTGCTGTATTTTTTCCATTTTTTTATAGTTCACAAATCAATTCATATGTCTGAAGACATGGTAGTTAGTTTTACTGCCAGTTCAACTCTTCAATTTTTTAGGATTTTTGAGCCCCTTTATTGGTTTTTTGCTGTTATTTTATGATAACTGGCATCACAAACTTGTTTGATTAGGACACATGCACATTTAATTCTGTATTTTATGTGGGTAACAAAGCTGCTTGCATTAATCACCAGGAAGCACACACATTTAGAAGTATTTTATACAAGTGATCTGAAGTCTCATTTTTCTAGTTGTACTTGTGCACAATCCAGTGGTGCTCACATATGTACTCATTGTGGATCATACTCCTAGCCAAATTACTCTAAAATTAGTTGCTATGTACACACACATTTGGCAAAAGTACTCTGGAGATATAATATTCACAATATCAAATAGTATAAAATCAGTAAAATGATAAGCACATGGTCCTGATAATGGAGATCAAACTCACAAGTTTATGCAAGGCAGGCAAGCAGAGTGTATCACAGTCTGTTCTTCTGGAACAGTCTTTAGATCATATCTATGATCTTTGCTCCAGAAACTGAGTTTGTCTTCCTTTACACAAACTGTATCCATGTTTATTTTATTTATTTATGGATTGGTTGCTTAATTGCTTTGGGCACCATAGCCAGAAGTGCTCAAGTCTTATTCCTGTCTCTGCTCAAGGATTACTCCTAGTGGTGCTCAGGAGACAATATTGATGCTAGGGAAGAGAACAAGAGAAGACTATATGCAAGAAAATCTTTATCCCCTATACTTATCTTTTAGGCTTATATATCCATATTAAAGGAGTATTTAACATCAAAGAGGTTCTTCTGGAACAGACCTGCCTCAGGAACTAGACTGGAGAGAGATAAAACATGGTTTTGGGGACTTTCGACCAAATCGAGAGAGAGAGAAAGGAAGGAAGGAAGGAAGGAAGGAAGAAAGAAAGAAAGAAAGAAGAAAGAAAGAAAGAAAGAAAGAAAGAAAGAAAGAAAGAAAGAAAGAAAGAAAGAAAGAAAGAAAGAAAGAAAGAAAGAAAGAAAGAAAGAAAGAAAGGAAGAAAGAAAGGAAGAAAGGAAGGAAGGAAGGAAGGAAGGAAGGAATAAGGAAGAAAGAAAGAAAGAAAGAAAGAAAGAAAGAGAAAGAAAGAGAAGAAAGAAAGAGAAAGAAAGAAAGAAAGAAAGAAAGAAGAAAGAAAGGAAAAGAAAGAGGAGAAGAAAGAAAGAAAGAGGGGAAGAAAGAGAGCCAGGGGTTTGGGAAGAAAGGGAGAGAGAGAAGCTCAGAGGGTTCAGTCATTATTGGGAAGATGGAACCACCCTATAGGTGGAGAATAGGTTGGGAAAAAGAACTTATCCAAAGGTTCTTACCCTCCAGGTAGGGTTTTGATTTGTAAAAGGGGAAGCCATAGTAGATAAGGGTGAAGTCTGATGTGCTATACTGATTTAGGTAAAGACTGATTACCTCAACATCTCCCCCTCCTGATATTACTAAAATGCAGAAATATAAGAGAGGACTTAAAGGAGTGATTGTATTTCGCATAGGCACAATAAGCCTGGGGAATAAAAGAGAAAAATATTTAGCTGAAGAGTAGGGTTATCTTACCCAGGAAGCATCTGATTACATCTTCAACTGCAGGCTTCTGACAGTTTAAGTTTGCCTAATACCAGGGAGTCTTATTTTCTAGGCTCAAGGAAAAGTTCTTCTTAAGGTGGTTGTTGTAATCAGGTTCTGTACTTACAGTTCTTGGGTTTTTTACAGGTCCTATGTCGTTATCAGGGTATCAACATGTCCTAGTTCTATGTTATTATCAGGGTGGCAAGAAGCCTCCCAAGTTGTAAATTGTTGTCAGGGTAGCATGAAAGCCTGCCCTGGTTGCAAGTCATTTCCAGGGTGGCACAGAAGCTTGCCCTGATTCCCATGTTGTGACACAAACTAGGGATGGGGCTGGTCTCAGAGCAACTGAAGCTTAAGTTGAGTCAACATGACACATGTTCAAAGTAAAAAGCCTCCTGCAACACATAAATTATGGAGTTCCTATCCCTAATAGACAGGAACTCCTCTCTTACAAAAGATTTTCCCATTTTATTGGGTCTTTGCAAAAATGAAAAGGAAAATTCCACATAGTTTTATTGGGATACCAGGGGAATATGGCAAAGTTGTAATATTTATCCCTCAGTTAATGTCATACTTAATAATCCCTGATACATAAGTCTAGTAACAACACTTCTACAAGAAATACACATAAAAATGTATATCTAACCCCCTAACATTTTCTACTGAACAAGTCCAAATGAGCAATACGGCATCCCAACAAAAATATACACATGAATAAATATAATATCCTCCTTTTGTATTTTAAATAATTTTGAGGTTGGTAGAATCTGAATTATTGCTTCAGCCAATAAGCTGATCTGTCAGTTGATGACAGTCAGGGAGGTGGTGGAAATCTTTTGTAGCTGCTGGCTGCAGTCATGGGCTGAGATATGTCCTTGAGCCAAGGCCCACTCAAAAAGCTGATCCTGGTTGTGGGATTCTGACCAGGAGCAGATGTCCACAGTAATGATAGATAGAAAGGGTGGGGAAAAGTGGAAAGGTGGAAAGGTGAGGTGTAAAGGAAAAGTGATTTAATAGGATGGCAACAATTCCAGGATAAGTGAGTATAGGAAAAAATTAAAAAGGTTTTTCAGAGTGGCAGGCAGGAAAGAGGGAAAGTGAGAACACAGAAGGACATTGTATGCATCACAGAGCAGATAAAAAACTATCATAAAGGTGGCCACCACACATACACACACAGACATATTTAATAGATTGATCAATATCTTACAGCTGTGAAACTGACACATTAGGGTAGTAGATAGAAAAAGGCCAAAATGGTTCAAAAATATAAAGTCAGCATGTTAGATGAAGAGGATTCAAATTTATCTGGGAGGGGGACGGTTCAGTGAAAGACAAAAGTACCTAGTCTAGGTGGATTTTACATGTCAAAGAGATGAGGAAAGAGAAAACTGGAGAATGCATTTGTTTGGGGTAAAAACAGTGTTCCAATACTCTTCAAGTCATTCCTCATTTTCATTAAGATAATTAATTTACAACTTCATAAAATATTTTTTCAGGGGAGAGCATGAACGCAGTCCCCCACTATCACAAATTATGCAGTCAAATTTCTCACATTTGGATAATCACAGGGGTCAGCACATCTGAAGTACAATGGATGAGTCATGCCCTGGAAAACCACCTTTGTGATCATGGTATCTTCACTGCCAGGTAAGTATAATATATATATATATATATATATACATATGTATACATATGTATACACTATATATGCATATATATGTATATATGTTGTTATTGGTTTCTTTGAGCCACACCCAGTGATGCTTGGGAGTTACTCCTGGCTATGAGTTCAGAAATCGCTCCTGACTTGGGATCACATGGGATTCCAGGTGTTCAAACCACAGTCTGTTCTAAGCTAGCGCAGGCAAGGCAGATGCCTTACATCTTGTGCCACCACACTGGCCCCTATACAATATATTTTTATTTATTTATTTATTTTTGTTTTTGTGTCACACCTGGCTTGTCACATTGTAAATCTATTCACACTTCCCAACATTGTACACAGAAGAGTGTATACCCTTTTGACAGTGAGAAAACTGTGTCTCTTGCACTTCCTTTACAGTGCAGAAATAGTGTAGTTAATGTGATAGTATATAGAAGGAAAAAATCAATATTATATATATATATATATATATATATATATATATATATATATATCAGTCCTCCCTTGTCAAAGCCCAATTAAGATTACCACCAGTGTTTTCTGTTTTGTTATTGTTTAAGACACATTTGTCAGTAACTTATTTTAGAATTTGCATTTGTGTTAAGTGACTATAAAACAGATTTAAAGATGAAATAGGTCTGAATTAGATAATATCCAAATGCAAAGATAATTCAATAATTAAGAATCATACTTCTTTATGGAAGCACAGAGAGGAAATAGACTTGGGGTTTATACCTTGTAATAAAACAATGGCACACATGGTATCCCTTTCTTTTCACCTGAGTCCAGCAGCCTTCACACCCACCTCTGACACCTCTGTAGTTTCATATCCACACAGTGTACCCTGCATTTGCTCACTCATTCTCCAAGAACTCATTATAGACTCATCCTTGACCAACAAAAAAAGATCAAGGATATTTTTTAACTACCTCCTCTCTGCCTTCTCTGCCAAAATTCCTCAAAAGGCAGCAGAGATGACTAAAAAGAGAACTATTGCCTGACTTAGTGAATAGCATACGGAATTTCTGATCAGATCATCTGGAATTTTTTTGTTTGTTTGTATTTGGGTCTTGCGCCACATCCGGTGATGCTCAGAGGTTACTCCTGGCTATGCTCTCAGAAATTTCTCCTGGCTTGAGGGACCATATGGGATGCTGAGGGATTGAATCATGGCCCGTCCTAGGTCAGCCGCATGCAAGGCAAATGCCCTACCGATACACCACTTTTCTGGCTCCAGACCATCTGAAATTTGAAAGGACAAGAAAAAAATGTATTCAGTGGCTTTAATAGATGGGGGCAACAGCCCAGCTAAGTCCAAATGGTTATTAAAGCTCTTCACAGTGTCTAAGGATACCTCAGGGTACTTAAGTCCTCAATGGAAATTGAGGAAAGTATTTAATTGAATTGAATTGAAGAAAGTATTTAATAAGATATTCACACAGATCAGAAGAACAACAAACAGATGGCCAACAGACACATGAAAACATGTTCATAATCACTTATCATTAGGGAAATCTAAATCAAGACAACAATGAGGTGCCATCTTTCATCAGTGAAGATGACACATATATTTATGTGGTGCTTATTTTTATTGTTGAAGTGCTCACTAGATATTTTATTTGACACTTCTTTTTTGTACTGTTGGGGTGTTTCACCTTCTTTTTCCCCTTCGTCTCTCAAACCGATAAGAGTCTTTAGAAGGACTCTGCCCATTTTCGGCCATTTAATTTTTACCCCAGTTTATTAAATTTCTCTTCTTCAAACAAAACCACATAACTTGAACTATCTAGTCCCGCCTCTCATTTAGAGGGGGAAATAAGGGAGGTACCAAGACCAAACAGGTGTAAGACCACTAAGTAGTAAGGTAGGCACAGAGGGGACCACTTATTTTAGCAGCCCCGGGGGTTAGGGAGGAGGATATGGGAGGTAGGACGGGAACGAAGGTGGAGGGAAGACAATTCGGTGATGGGAATTCCCCTGATTTTATGTTAATATGTACCTAAAATATTATTGCCAACAATATGTAAGCCACTATGATCAAAATAAAAATCATATTTAAAAAATCTAAGATATTTTGCATAGTTTAAAATTATTCACTAAAATATGAATAATTTAAAATAAAAAAATAATGGGAGCAATTTCTATTAGTGGGGACATGGTGAAAAAAAATCTCCGCCACTGCTGGTGGGAAAGCTGCCTGATCCAACCCCTATGGAAAAAGTATGAAGGGTTTTCAGTAAACTAAAATTGAGCTACCATATTACCCACAACCCCTCTCTTGAATATCTATCCCCAGGACAGAAAAACATTCATCCAAAAGGAAGTATGCACACGCTATTCATTGCAGCACTCAATAAAATAGCTAAGACTAGATGCCTAACAACAGATGAGTGGATCATGAAGATGTGGTACATATACACAATGGAAACTACATAGCAGTAAGAAATGATATAGTCATACAAATTGCAGCAACTGGGATAGAACTAGAAGATATTATATTAAATGAAATAAGCCAGAAGAATAAAGATAAATACAAAATGATATAATTTATATGAGGGATTTAGAATAACTACATGAAGAAACACAACGGTCTAAATGGAAGATATACTGAACACCGTTTGTGCCAGAGTATATCAAGGAGAAGGAAACAAATTGAATGGAAGAGGAGCAACACAAAAGCCATTATTCTATTTTATATTTCAAAGCAATCTGCAGCAATGGATACAGTTATTTAGATTGAACAGGTAATCAATCAACTGAGCATTATTGAGGACTAATCATGTTCAAATGCTTTTATCTATAGAAAAAGATACAGAAGGCAGAGACTCCTGCTACAGTGCTCTAGCATCTTAACTTTACTATATTTATAATGACTCTTTGATTTCTTTGTCTACAATGGTTCTTGGAGATACAGGCTGGTATCCCTAGTTTCACATTTCAGTGCTCTATCATATAAAAGGCAAATTCAGTGCTCACTATGGCAATATCTTGACAAAATACTCTAATTTATCCATTTTCCATTTGATTATGCTTGCTATTATGATCTAATGCTTATGTACATAGAGACAACTCAAATAAATAGGCAACTGCACAGTATAGACTTCTGTTGCAGGCCCCATTCATTGTGTATGCTTTTGCAATTCATTCATTTTTTTTCAATTCAAGTCATAATGCCTATGTTGTCAGTTTACTTTCAGGGAAGTAACCTGGGATAATCGAAATACAGTAGATTATACTTTATGGGTAGATTCCTTTTACAGTGCTCATTACCATATTACTTATTACTCTATATGTGAAAATTATGACTGTTCAAAAATTCTCCATGCACAATCTAACCCCAGAAGCTTTTATTTAGCAAAGTTGACCTTCACCAGTGATGAATTGCCTAGAAATTGGAAAACCGTTCTTCCCAGTGCCAGCCTCATATTTTTAAGCACTCTGACCCATTCCATAAGAGTCAGTCCTTCAACTGCAACCTACAAATAGATCTCCAATGTCTGTTTAAAAGGCTGTGTATGAGTGTATATGTGATGGACTCCCCTACGTCTGTCTATTCTTTATTATACATAATCACTATCTATGTCCTGGCAGCTATAACAACTACCAGATTTTCTAATAAAAACTAAAGTCTTATACTAAATTTAAGAGTAGTACACAAAAATATATATGTGAATAATCTTAGTAAGCATCTACATACCCTAAAATATACTTTTGGGGTATTAAAATATTGGAACATATTATAAAAATAGGAAAGGAAAAATGATTCAGTCTTTATGTAACCAAGATATATGCCAAATCCACAGTGTGTAATCATAAATACTGATAGTCAAGACTAGAATGATCAGCCCTTGCAATCTATTGTTTTTTGTATAAATTTATAATCAATATACATCATTCTATACTCAACATTTGTTCTCAGGACATTGTCAAAGACTATTTTTCAATTGCCCCAGCATCTTTAGCTACTAAAAGTTTGCTTTAAAATAAGTAACATTTAAGGGTAATGTGATAATATAGCAGTTAGTCATTTGCCTTGCACACAGCTGACCTAGATTCAGTTCCCCGGCATCCAGTATGATTCCTCTTGCCTCACCAAGGATGATTCATGAGCTCAGAGTCAGGAGTAACCCCTGAGCACTACTGAGTGTGAACCCCAAATCAGTCATGCAAATAAATAAACCACACATCAGAATAAGGAACCATCAATATCTATAACTTTTAAACTTAATTACCAGAAACTTAGAAGATAGTAAATACACAAATCTTTTTATATTAATAAATAAGCATACTGGGTCCAGGAGATATCAACAGTGGTGAAGATCTTTGCATCATATGCATCCAAGCCCTGATTTATGGTCCACAGCACCTTAAGCGTTTTTGGATCATCTTGATAATCCATTAATACTAGTGGAGTAGCTCTGGTTGTCCCCTGCACCAATCAACACCAGCGAGCACCCCAGCCCCTCCTCTACTACTTCAGCTGACGCAGACCCCAAAGTCTTATAAACCACAATATTTTCACTCTAGTTATCTATCCATAAAAGGAAATAGCCTAGGCAACAGCCAATCAACTTAAAGGTTGACTGATGGTTTGAAGCCTCAGTAACTATTAAAGGAGTCTGAAAGTTCAGTAAGGGGTCGTTACCTAAGAGAGGCAACCCCAGCATGCTGGTAAATAAACTCCATGTCTTATTGCATTACATTGGTCAGTTCATTTTGTAAAATCATACCTGTAGGAACTTATCAAAGCAAATTACTCATTTTGTATTTTTAACTTTACTTAAGCACCGTGATTTACAGAGCTTTCATAATACAGTTATTTTGGGCATTCTATGTTCTAACACCAATCCACCATTAGTATGTCCTTCAATCCACGATTGTCAACAGTTTCTCAGACACACTCCAAGTCTGCCCCTGTAGGAAGCAAAAAATAATGTTATTTGTATTGCTTATTACAAAATGATAATGGAAATTATAAAAAAAATTTTCAGTAAAATAAAATTTGTGAAAACTGTTATATCTCACAATGGTGTTATTTCTGATTGAGGATTTACTGAACAATTTGTTGGTAGCTGAGGTTTTTGTGTGATTGCCTTCACTTACAGAACTCAATGGACATAGTTGGCTGTGAGCCACAAATCAAAATAAAAATATTACTCAGTATAATTGCCTTATATGATATGAACTTTCTGATTTCCCTTATCATGATATAATGAAGATAATTAAATATAATCAGACTACTTCATATTCAAAAATATAATCAAAGAAGTCATATATCTTGGCAAATAAATACATTAAAATACATGGTGACTAAAAAAAGTCTCAAATAATTTAAATTTAAAAAAATCACATAAATAAATAATAAAAATTTGGAGTAAAATCACAGAAAAATATGTGTCATCTAAGCATTTAAGGGTTTATTAGGTACCAGACAACTTTCTGAAAATTACTTGGGCTTGGACTCACATAGTATATCATAAGTTCTAATTAATAGAATTTATGGACAAATGATCATCTTGCATCTAGGAGCCCACACACCCATCTGTGGAACCCAGGGCATGAGCTGAGAGATCCATAAAGCAAATGCCATCCTCTTTTCTTATCTAAGTTTATTATGGATCCTGATCTTTGCACAACCAACTGTACCCATACCCAGCGGCACTTCTTCATGGTTCTCCATGCACTGGGAAACACCTATTTCACTGTCTCTTGAACCCCCAAATGCACAAATATGAATGTTAGCACATCAAAACTACAACTTTATCCTTTCCACCTCAAGAACTCCAAGTGTTTCTTATTTTAATATCTTACTTTAAATATTTACCATTTCCTAATAAGAACTAGAACATAAGTTATTCATCTGTCTGAACACTGAAATAGCATGCTTGGGAACTGGCATTTTAGATTAACAGATTATAGAAAGTAATAGTTTTCTTTAACAACACAGACTTCAGACAATTATGAATCTGAATCTCAAATCACATCTACTATAAATCATAGAAAACAATAATGAAATAAAGGAATTAATGTGCTGTGATAGATAGGAGCACTAGTCCTGTCAAATCAATAAGCTCAAATAAAGCCTCAAGCCTCGCCATTGAGGAATGATACATGAAATAGCTAGGGAAATAAAGCATTATTTATGAATTAGAAGAAAATTCAACCAACTGAAAGAATAATTGACCCAGAGTATTGGAGAATCCATAAAAATACAATAGAAGAAATTAGAAAATACAATAGCCAGCCAGAAAAACAGAATTCAACATACTGAGGATTATATCAGAGATACTGCAGACAAAATACTGCCCATCGGGGCCGGAGAGATAGCATGGAGGTAAGGCGTTTGCCTCTCATGCAGAAGGTCATCGGTTCGATTCCCGGCGTCCCATATGGTCCCCCGTGCCTGCCAGGAGCAATTTCTGAGCACGGAGCCAGGAATAACCCCTGAGCACTGCCGGGTGTGACCCAAAAACCACAAAAAAAAAAAAAAATACTGCCCATCAAGAAAAATTAATTAAAAATGTAAGAGAGGTAAAAGGAGAAGAGAATATAAGATTTGTGAAAGAAAGGGAGTGATGGCACAGGCGGTAGGGTGTTTGCCTTCCATGCACTAACCTAATATGGACTGCTGTTCTATCCTCCAGCATCCCATGTGGTCCCCCAAGCCAGGGTGACTTCTGAGTGCATAGTAGGAGTAACCCCTGAGCGTCACTGGGTGTAGCCCAAAAACCAAAAAAAAATTTTTTGAAAGATAAAAATAAGAGGAATAACCTTGAATTATAGAAATACCAGAAGGACAATGAAAATAAAAGTTCACTCTTGATTTATGAACTTAGTTAAAAAGACAGAGAAGGAGATAAATTGGGAAAACAGGTGTGAAGAATATGCAGACCAGAGGTAGAGTTAGCTGGTCTTCCCTAAGAAATGGATTTTGTGACCCACCCTTCCATAGAACAACCATATATTCAGTCGCAAAACTGCTTAAGTGGCTCACACACATAAGTTCCCCTGAGACTTCCCTGGAAGCGAAAAGAATGACAATGACACAGGAAAGAAACACTTTGAGACTACTAAAGGAGTGGAGATAAAGCAGCACAAAAATCTACCTTACCTTGTGGATGAAATTGCAATCTAGTAGACACAGTATGTAGTAACACCTGTCTAAAATGGAGTTCAAATCAAAAATGCCTAGGATGTTCAGTGAGCAAAAATAAGCAATGGAACAGATTAGAATAAAACACAAGATATATGAGAACAGAAATTAAAAATAACACAAATATTAGAACTGAAAAATTCTGTAGGTAAAGTGAAAAATCCATGGAGGTCTCACCAGCAGAGTAAGAACTACTGAGGACCAATTGAATGAACTCAAAGAAATGCGGAAAACAGCAAAAGAAGATGGAAAAAACACTCATAGTTAACCAGTGACAAAAAAAACTTCGTTTCAAACAGAACAGAAAGGAACATTAAACAGAAACAACATAAGCATCATTGGAGCCCCAGAAGGCCAGCAAGAAACTTCTGCGGATCATGACATGAAGCTCATCACATAGAGTGATGAGTGCAGTTGGAGAGATGACTACACTGAAAACTATCATAACAATGTGAATGAATGAGGGAAGTAGAAAGCCTGTCTCGAGTACAGGTGTGGGTGGGGTGGGGAGGAGGGAGATCTGGGAAATTGGTGGTGAGAATGTAGCACTGGTGAAGGGGGGGTGTTCTTTACATGACTGTAATCATACAACTATAATCATATTTGTAATCACGGTGTTTAAATAAAGAGAATTATATAGAAAAGAATCAATAGTCAGAGATGTCATTGCTGAGAAGTAATGTTCTGGTAATGCCGGAGAATGCATGCAGTCTCATCCTTGGTGGTCAGAGAGTACCATGTTAAACACACACACAAACACATACACCCACATCCTTAGTAGCCAAGGAGTACCAGGTTTAAGACATACTAATCAAAATTATAAAAACCATATGGTGGTGAGGGACCAGAGCAGTGGCACAAGCAGTAGGGCATTTGCCTTGCACGTGCTAACCTAGGATGGACCATCGTTCACGGCCATGGACCATGGCATCCTATATGATCCTCAAAGCCAGGAGCAATTTCTGAGTACATATCCAGGAGTAACCCCTAAGCATCACCGGGTGTGGCCCAAAAAGAAAAAAAAAAATGGTGGTGACAGAATTTTAAAAACGAAAAGATCAAAAAAGAAAAGTACGTGTAAAGGATTATCATTAAGATTTACAGCTTACCAAATATTACCAAAACCAAACTTACCTAAGCTCAGAAAACATCTGAGATCAAAGACAGTAAACTCAATGAAATGAAGGTTCCAACAAGAATACTTTAACAAGCCAGTCTTTCTTCAGTGATAAACAATAGTTCAGAATATTTGTATCCTCAAGACCACCTTTAAGAAAAGAACTAATGAAGTTATTTTAAATCAAGACAAACCCCACAAACACCAAATTTCTATCAAAAGATGACACTAATCTCCGTAGTCAATTGTTTTAAGTAATTTTCTGGCCAATTATTAGGTGCACATATATTTAGGAGTGTGATTTCTCATGGTATGCATTTCCCTTTATCATTAAGAAATGATTTTTTGGGCCCAGAGAGATAGCAGAGTGGCATTTGCCTTGCAAGTAGCCTATCCAGGACCAAGGGTGGTTGGTTCGAATCCCGGTGTCATATATGGTCCCCCGTGCCCCCATGCCTGCCAGGAGCTATTTCTGAGCAGACAGCCAGGAGTAACCCCTGAGCACTGCCTGGTGTGGCCCAAAAGCCAAAGAAAAGAAAAAGAAATGACTTTTGCTATCTCTAATAACCTTTTTAATCTTAATTCTCTATCTTCTGATACTAGTGTGAACAACCTGGCCTTTGTAAGGGGATTATCCTCTTAAAATTTTGCCTTCTAACCTTTGCCTTTGAGTCTTTGTCTGCTCTGACTGCTTAAATGTATTTCCTGCAAGTAACAGAATGCTGAATTCTATTATCAAATTCATACTACCACTCTGTGCCTCTTAACATTATGTTTATGTCATAGATAGTTGAGAGAGATCATTGTTTTCAATTCTCAATTTCTGTCCAGAGTAATCATTTCTAACTTTTATTATAGAAGTCCTTTGTTTTTCTTAATTGGACATCCCTCACAACATTTCTTAGTCCCTTTGCATTATTCTCACAATGTGTTATTCTTAATATCCTGTATATGAGATGATCATACTACATCTGTCCCTATTCTTCTGAATCATTTAGCTCAATATGATACTTTCTATATCTATTCATATATTAGGAAATTTCATGACTTCATTTTTTCCTAACAGTTGCATAATAGTCCATTGTGTAGATGTCCCATAATATCCTTATCTATTCAGCTGTGGTTGAGCACTTGGGTTGTTTCTAGATTCTGGCTATTGTGAATAGTACTACAAAGAATAAGGGAGTGAAGAGGCCTTTTCTGCATTGTGTTTTTTATTTTCTAGCATATATTCCTAGGAACAGTATTGCTGGGGCAAATAGAAGTTCAAATTCTAGTTTTTTGAAAAAAGTCTATAAGGTTTTCCAAAAAGGCTTTACTGGTCTACATTCCTCCAAGCAATGAATGAGAGCCCCTTTCCTTAACATCTGCTCCAGCACTGGTTGTTCTTGTCATTTATGATGTGTGCCAATATCTGTGATGTCATTGCTGCTATGATTTGCATGCCCCTGATGTGGAGCAATTTTTAATGTGCTTTTTGGGCCATTTGTTTTTCTTCTTTTTTCATTTCTTACCCCCATTTATTTGATGGTATTGGGTGTTTTATTATTTTTTTAAGCTCCATCAATGCCTTATATATCTTTATGTTTATCCTTGCCAAATGACTATTGTTATGAATATTTTTCCCATTTATTTGATGCTCTTTATAAGCTGGTCATCATTTTTTGTGATGTGCAGAAACTTCCTAATTTAAGTTCTATTTGCTAAACTGCTTCTACTTGCTTAATCAGTAGTTTTTCATCCTTGAAGTTATATTTAGCCTCAATGTCTTAGAGAGTTCTATCTATGTTTTCCTGTATGTACCTCATGTTTTCAGGTCTGACATCTGATTCTTTAAATCATTTTATTTGATCTTTGAGCATGGTGTTTGAGCTCTGTCTGAGTTCAGTTTGTTGCAGAAAGCTGACTAGATTTTTATCATATGTTAAATAAGCTTTTCTTCTTTCACTTCCAACTTTTCAGATATTTTTGCTCCTTTATAAAAGATTTACTTACAACTGAGGATGTATTCCATAATATTTAAGTCTACTCCATTAATTTGAGAGTTTGTCATTCTCTCTATTTTTCCTCTTAGATAACACATAGATATAGATAGACTATATATGGTATTGGGGGGCAGTTTTTGGCTAAGATTATTTACATTTCTAAGACTGGAAGTTTATTATTTGAATGTGACTGTGAAGCTATCATTTTGATTTGATGGAGAAATAAAAAAATTATGCAAACACAAAATGGCAGCATTTGTGAAAAATAATTCAACTCACCAAAAATTACTGAAAGGTAACATATAATAACAGACACTTGCTAAAACAACTACATTACACATGAATACCAAATATGACAACAAAGCTTTATATGCCATCAATCTCTCTCAATACCAATGGATTAAATTACCTTATAAAAAGGTATAGACTATCAGGAAGGATAAATAAAGGCAATCCATCCATCAGCTGCTTACAAGAAATACATATAAACACTCAGATTGAAATTCAGTATGAAAGAATAGAAAATAATCATGCAAGTCAAAGAAAGGAAAAAAGACATATGTCAGACCAAAGAACACTTAATAAAAGAAGGTTGAGATGGTTATTAGTGATAGTGGTGGATGCTAATTATTAATAAAAGGAACAATAGGTCATAAATTGTCACCAACATTTATGTACTGTATGATGGCCCAGAAAATTTTATAAAGCTTTTGTGAACAAAACTAATAAATAAAATAGACTAAAATACAGTTGTAGTGGGAAATTTTGATAGCCCTCTTTCACTATGAGAAAAATCACCCTAAAGAGAAGCTAATAGAACTAGGTTATCATCCATATACAAGGTTTTTCATACCCAAAACAAGGAAACACATTCTCTAGTTCTCCTGGATGATTCTTTAGGGTAGTTCATTTATTAAGGCCTAACTCAAATACATATTTAGAAATTTTAAAAAGTAATTTCTCATAGCTAAATGCCACATAGATATTAATCACAGAGGAGAGAGAGAAATATTATAGCAAATAAGGTGCCTGCCTTGCAGGTGTCTGGCCAGATATTGATCTTCTGCATTCCATATGGTCATCCGAGCACTACCAGGACTGATTCCTGAGTACAGAGTCAGGAGTAACCGCTGAGCACCCCAAGGAATGGCATAAAAACAAAACAAAATAACAACAACAACAAAAATAACAAAATCAATTAGACACAGAAAGAAGGTGGGAAAAAATTCCAACATGTGGAAGCTGAAGAAAAATCAATTAGACACAGAAAGAAGGTGGGAAAAAATTCCAACATGTGGAAGCTGAAGAAAACAGTATTCAACAACATCTGAATAAAAGAGAAAATCAAGGAAGAAATGAAAAGACTACTTGAAACTAATGACATGAAGATTAAAAAGAATCAGTGTTAAAAGGATATAACAAAGCTTTATTATGTGGGATTCATAGAAATGTAAGCCTCCATTAGAAAAAAGAAAAATCCTAAATTAACAACCTAAACCCACACAACAAAAATCTTAAGAAGGAGTAGCAAAGAAAGTAAAATATAGTTGAAAGAAGAGAATAGTAAAAATGAAAGTGTAAATCAAAACAACAACAACAAAAACCCCAAAACAAACCAAAAACCCTTAAAGTAACCATAAAATGTTAGGTCAGAGATAAAAAAGAGAAAGTACAGTCTCCAAAATATAAAAAAATAGGAAGTAAGAAGTCAAAATGGGACAATCACAAGTAAGAAAATCAAAACAATAATCAGAAACTCTCCACCCCCCCAAAATAGTCTTGGTCAGGATGGGTTCACTGGTGATTTTTATCAAATGTGAAGAGAAGATTTACTGCTTTTACTTTATAAGGTCCTCTAAAACATGGAAGATGCAGTAATCCTATCAGTTTCTATGAAGCTATTATTACACTAATACCCAAGCAGAGCCATTTCCAGAAGAGTATTTCAGACCAATATTCCTGATAAGATAAAGAAGATAAGATTCATATGATCAAATAATTCAATGCACAAACTGGTTTTTAACAAGATTCTACATTTATTCATCATAAAACCATCAACAAATTGGAATGAATTGAACTTTCCTCAAGTTAGTAATAGCAATCATAAACCCACAGACAGCATCATTCTTTTAGGTGAAAAAAATGATTATTTTTTTGAGATCATGCATAAGGCAAGGTTTTTTATTATCTCCACTCTTATTTGACATAATGTTAGCTGTCCTGGTTACAACAAACTGGCAACCAGGAGCCAGAGAAATAGCACAGAGATAGGGCTTTTGCCTTCCACATGACCAACCCAGGACTGATGGTGGTTCTATTCCAGACATCCCATATGATTCCCAGAGCCTGCCAGGAGCAATTTCTGAGTACAGAGCCAGCAATAAGCCCCTCAAAACAAAACAAAATAAAACAAATAATCAGGCAACCAAAGCAAAGGGATTCAAAGTGGAAAAGAAGGAATAAAATCATGATGATGTACATGTGACCAGATAATTTACATAGAAAACAATAAAGAGTTCTCAAAACAATTTCTAGAAAAATAAACTTACACAAAGTAGAAAACTGCAGTCAATACACAAAAAATGATTGTATTCTTAATCAAAATGTTAATCAGAAGAGAAAAAGACTAAAGAGTATATTCCTTTTAAATTAGTATACAAAAACAAAAGTGTCTAGGAATCAAATTAAAAAAATATGTGGAAATATATAACAAATAACTTTAAATCTTTTAAATAAATAGATAATAGTTAATGGAAAAATATTCATGCCCATGGACTAGAAGAATCAATTGTATTAAAATGACTATGGGGTCCCCATACAAATTTGTATGGTCTTCTTCAAAGACCAAGAAAGGTCAATAATGAAATTCGTATAGAATCAAAATAGACCATGAATAGTCATTAGCATGAGCAAAAATAAGAAACATGGATATACCTCATTACCTAATTTGGTACTATTTATATAGTAATAGTGATCAGAATTGCATGGTACTGAAATAAATATAGGCTCTCTGAACAATGGGTCAAAATCAAATATCTAAGGGCAAACCTCTACATATATCTGTAATAATTTTTGATAAATTAGTTGAGAACATAAAATAGAATAGTTAGCACCTTTTGAACACATGGTGCTGGTGAATTGGGTAACTATGAATGAGAAAATAAAATAAGGTCTTTTTTTTTCAGTTTTATAATTTTTTATTATGAATTATGAGAACAAAAGATGCAAAGAAAGAGGATAAGGTAAAGTTACAGTGGAAGGACAATCACCCATAACATAATTATCAGAAGAAGTCCCCTTGCTGATATCTTAACTTTGAACTTTCACCAAAGAAAGTTAAGATAAATGAAACAGAATCCATGTGCAATTACTTTGTCCCTCAAGTCCCCAGATTGTAGCACATTATAATATTTCTTAACAGCACACAAGGCAATCTAAAGCCATCAAACTTACGTAACTCCTTAAACATTAGAGGCATAGTATTTTTTTACATTTCCATGTACATGCATATTAGCTTAAGTTAACCTCAAATTTTAAGTGGGTGTGTTTTAAGGATTAGAGTCAAAGGAGCACAGTAAAAACGGTGTTAGAGTGGCAATTATTGTTTGCATAGGCCCACCAAAATATGAGAGGCATGGAAAGGAATAGCCTTGGCCTAAATATAAAGAGATCCTACCCCTGAAGTTTCCTGGCATAAGACCAGCTCTAGGCCTCAGGAAAGTTATCGTTCGCTGCAAGACATTGTCCGTAGCGCCAACACACTTATCACACAGTCTCTGTTGTCGGTCTCATGTTTCTGTATTAAAGATTCTGGAATCTGCATGTCCTACATTGAAGTCATGATGTGGAGTGCCTTCTCGTTTCACCTCACCATGAAAGGGGAATGCAGGAAGCCCTGTCCTGTAAGCAGGTTGTTGTTGTTAAGTCTTCTCAGTGTTAAGGGAAGTCTCTTTTGAGCAGGACGATGTCTGAGCAGTGGTAGGGTCTTCCGTGGTAGAGGATTGCTTCCAGGTGATGTTATAGACAAACCTCACCTTAAAGGGGCAATACAGCAAGCCCTGTCCAGTAAGCAGGTCATTGTTCTTGTTGTCTTCTCAGTGTTAAGGGATGTCTCTTTTGAGTAGATCGATGTCAGAGCAGCTGTAGGGTCGTCCCTGGTACAGGAATGCCTCCGGGTGATGTTATATACAACCTTGGATGTTTTGTAAATGTCTTCTGTAGATCAAGGGGTAAATGGAGAATGCCCATTCTTCTGAGGCCTGTGCCAGGTCTTTATGTCAATGTTCAGGGTGTAAGGTCTCATTGCACTACAAGATTTGTGTGTTCCCATTTCTATTAGATAAGAACTTATTGGTATGTATAGTGTTTTCCCATGTTAGTGTGCCTACGCAAACAAGTAATAAAGCCACGTGGTGCTATCAGATATATGGGGACATAAGAACATTTCCAACAAGACCCATGACTTGGTTCAAACATAAGTATTAAACTGAGGGATTCTTTCACACCAAATTCCATATTGAGCAGTTCACAAAGAGAAGATAAAAAACATGGGGGGGGGGATCATCACTGTATAAGAAACTATTTAGCAAAAGTTATAGCCGTCAAAGAAAACACCCATAAAATGTTGAAAAGATATGCGTCATTATTATGCCTTTTAAAATAGTTGGGTGGGTGTTAACTCTAGGGCACCACTTTGGTCTGTGAATTAGGACTCAACAGTACTTAAGTTAGAAAGGGTAAAAAAGGAGTAATGATGATAGGAGATAAAGAAGTTAAAGAAAATATGAACTTATGAAGGGGTATGCAAAAGGGCAGAGTACAAAATGGACATTCTGCATACATAAAAACATAATTCATTGATAGTGAGTACTATTAATGTTTCTTGTGAGAATACTATTAATGTTTCTTGTGCGAGCGGGGGCGATAGCCCCCGCGTGATTTTGAGAATGTAGACTGGACAGAGATTACCAGTGCCAGCCAAACCTCCTCCTGCTAAACTCCCGGCTCCCAGGAAGGCGAGATCCTTCAAGAAGCTGGGAGACCAGAGGTTCAGAGCCCTACCCAGACCCTCCCTAAGGAGCCGCATGGATAGTGGGGGAAGGCCTAGGGTACCTTCAGGCTCCACCAAGGGACCCAACTCACCGGCTTGCCCAGGCGTGTGGCCCGGGGAAGCCCTGGAGATCTGGAGCAAGGCGGCAGAGGGGTGCTGGGGTTACCCAAGTCCCGCACCCCCCCTAGGCCTGGCCAAGCAGGCCTCCGGCATGGCGTGGGCTTGCCAAGCCTCCTCCTGCTAGACTCCCGGCTCCCAGGAAGGCGAGATCCTTCAAGAAGCTGGGAGACCAGAGGTTCAGAGCCCCACCCAGACCCTCCCTAAGGAGCCGCATGGATAGTGGGGGGAAGGCCTAGGGTACCTTCAGGCTCCACCAAGGGACCCAACTCACCGGCTTGCCCAGGCGTGTGGCCCGGGGAAGCCCTGGAGATCTGGAGCAAGGCGGCAGAGAGGTGCTGGTGTTACCCAAGACCCGCACCCCCCCTAGGCCTGGCCAAGCAGGCCTCCGGCATGGCGTGGGCTTGCCAAGCCTCCTCCTGCTAGACTCCCGGCTCCCAGGAAGGCGAGATCCTTCAAGAAGCTGGGAGACCAGAGGTTCAGAGCCCCACCCAGACCCTCCCTAAGGAGCCGCATGGATAGTGGGGGAAGGCCTAGGGTACCTTCAGGCTCCACCAAGGGACCCAACTCACCGGCTTGCCCAGGCGTGTGGCCCGGGGAAGCCCTGGAGATCTGGAGCAAGGCGGCAGAGGGGTGCTGGGGTTACCCAAGTCCCGCACCCCCCCTAGGCCTGGCCAAGCAGGCCTCCGGCATGGCGTGGGCTTGCCAAGCCTCCTCCTGCTAGACTCCCCAAAATAAGGTCTTTATCACACACTTTATTTCAAAATTCAATTCAAAGTAGATCAAATATCTTAATATTCAACCAGCATATTCAAGTTTTAAGTACATTAATAAAATTATAGACAGAACACTCCAACATTTGTTACCACTGACAAAGGAAACATAATATAAATAAATAGGGGAAATAAATGGGGGCTAGAGCAGTGGTACAGTGGTAGGGTGTTTGCCTGCATGGCTGACCTCAGATGTACCGCAATTCAATCCTCGGCATCCTATATGGTCCCCCAAGCCAGGAGCAATTTCTGAGCGCATAGCTAGGAGTAGCCCTGAGTGTCATCAAGGGTCCCTCCGCCCGCAGAAAATATAAAAAAAATAAATAGGTATATATCGATTTAAAGAGTTTCTTCATGACATAAGAAACATGGAATAAAACTAAAAGACAACTTACTGAATGAGGAAATATTTTTATTCTGCATATTATATAGTCTTGATGATTAGGGTATATAAAGTATTCAAAAATAGCAAAAAGATCCAAAAACCCTATTAAAAATGGGAAAGAAAAAGAATAAAAATACTTCTCAGAGGAAGATAAGATAATCACCAGTTCCCAAATAAAAAAGTTATCACTATCATTCATCTTTATGGAGTCAAATCAAGACAATACTAACATCAGGGTGAGTGGCACAAATTAAAAATAGTAGAAGCAATCTATGCTTGTGAAAGGAAAGTTTCATCCATAGTAAACAGTTGATAAAGATATTTGGTTCAGTCCCTGTGGAAATGGTATAATGAGTATTCAATACACTTAGAATTGAGTTACTTTATGACCCACAATTCCAGTTTTGGGTATTTTCCTCAAGAATTTAAAAACATTAATTTAAATAAATGTATCATGTACAATAGCTACATTTACACAATATAGAATTGATTGTGAAAGTGCAGAATATCTACACAAAAAATACTAAGCAGATGCAAGGAGTGGTGAAATTCTGCAATTGGTTGCTACCTGATTGGAACTGGAAGATAGCATGTTGGATGAAGTAAGCCAGAAGAAAAAAGTCAAGCCCAGGATGCTCTCACTTATCTGTAGCATATGAGTAATTAAATGAGGAATGTCATATAGTAAAGAGGGTTGCTTAGAAATTAATACCAGAATTTTGAAGAGAGAAGGAAGAAACCACAGTTGGAAGTAAAAAGTTGAGAAAGGGAAGTACTGTTGGAATAGGGGGTGTGGCTTCAGTTACATTAATTATACAAGAGAGCAGTATAAATACAAAGAACAGACTATAACACTGAAAACATGAAGTGCATCTAAGCTGCAACTATTGAAGTTTGTAATGTGCCTGTCAAGGTGGCTGGTAGGTGGTGGTATCGGATTGAGTAAGGAATGGGGGATTCTGAATTTTGAGAACACCAGTGATGGTAGTTAACACTGGTGTTTGTAATAGTGTTATGCCTAAAACTCCACTCTCAACACGGTAATTGTAAATTGTGACTCTTTAAGTAAATAAAATAGAAATAACATAGCTATGAATAAATGAAACCAAAAAGTGATGATTTGAAGATTTCACTTCACATTGTCAAATTATTCTGAAAAGCTTTGCATTCAATGTGACTTCTGTCAAAACTACATTTAAACTTTTCACAGAAATAAATTATGAAATTTGTGTTGAATCAAAAGATTTTGATAACCATACACATCTTATTTAGTTTAATAACTCAAGCATTACTTTGGGTTTCCTTTGGCTGTTTCTGCACTCAATCACTCCTGGAAGGCTTAGGGAGCCATAAAAGGCTATAGACTAGAAACTGGGTTAACCACATACAAGGCAAACACCCTATCTGTTGTACTATGGCTCTATCCTCTGACCAAATTAATCTTATGGAGGCAGAAAAAACTGGAGTCATCACACTTACTGCTTTTAAATAACAATATAAAGCTATAATAATAAAATATGTTATTTCATACATTCATATATATCTATTTATTCTCATTAAAATATGAATAAAGAGGGGCCGGGTGGTGGCGCTAGAGGTAAGGTGCCTGCTTTGCCTGCGCTAGCCAAGGACAGACAGCAGTTCAATCCCCCTGCGTCCCATATGGTCCCCCAAAGCCAGGAGAGACTTGTGAGCGCATAGCCAGGAGTAACCCCTGAGCTTTATTGGCCCAAAAACAAACAAAACAAAACAAAACAAATATGAATAAAGAGGGGCCTGAGAGATAGCATGAAGTTAAGGCATTTGCCTTGCATACAGAAGTACTGTGGTTCAAATCCTGGCATCCCATATGGTCCCTCCAGCCTGCCAGGAGCGATTTCTGAGTGTAGAGCCAGGAATAACTTCTGAGCACTGCTGGGTGTGACCCAAAAACCAAATATATATATGAATAAATAAAAATATACTAAGTAAATGTTTCATATATTCATAATAATTTATAAAAAAGAAACAATACAATACAATTGGAATAATTGTATCTCCAGAAAATTAACAAAAACTTGACAAAAACTAAAGAATAATTTAATTGTATTCCTATGTTATACCATATCCATAATAACTCAATCCATTAAAGAACATTACTTAAGCCTTTATTTCATAGTTTTATAAGAAACATGGGTAATAAAAGCCTTGATGTAAAAATGTTTTCCTAGATTTGAACTTGAATACAAAAGAAACATTATCAAAAGTAAAAAAAATATTTTGGGGGCAAAATATATGTACATTAAAAAGCATCAAGAAATTAAAATGGCAAAGAAAATATATTACCATACTATATGTCAGATAATGATATGCTGTAGAAAATATTTTAAAAAACATGGCAAATTAAGAGTAAATGCATATACATTGTTTCAAGGAGCATGTGAAGAGGTTAACTGTAGCATGAAAAATTGTTCAACATAAAATCTTCATGAAAGTGGAAATCAAGGGGCTATATAGTGATAGATAGCACAGAGGGTAGGGAGCTTTCATTGCCTGTATACTCAACCAGGGTTTATCTCTATTATCCCATATGATTTTTCTAAGCAATGCCAGGAAAGATACCTGAATGCAAAGTTAAGAGTAATCCCTGAGCACTGCCAGGTGTGGCCTTTAAAAAAGAGCAAATAAAAATTAGAATTAGATAATAATTCAGAAACTTTAAGAATTAAAAAATTACAAGAAACAAGTTTGGGCTAGTATGCTTATCAATGGAAATCTCAGACATTGCGAAAGGAATGCAAATTGGTTTAGCATGATAGTAAATATTATGCATAGTTCTAAAAGTGTAAAATGTTGAATGGTAATATGATCTGATTGTTTCAATTATTCCAAAGAAAATGAAAGGAAAATATGTTTATTATAATAATGTTTAGAGTAGCTAGTCATTGTAATAACCCTAAAGTTCATCATTGGATTAACATATCAATATACATATACAAACACACATATAGTAGAATAAACACAGTCATTTAAAAACATTACTTACCCTTTAAGACAACAGCTATTACTTTGAGGTGAAATAAGAGAAAAAAATGGGTTCACTTTATTTGTGGAATCTAAACAGCAAGACATTTAGACTCAATGAAACTAAAACCATTAAGACAGAAAACATATTGGCATTTACTAGAGTGTAAAAGTATTAGTCAAAAATCAATGAGTTCGTATACATTGAAAATATAAAACTAAGTCAATGAAGGATTGTAAACAGTATTACAATCTAGATACTTTAAATGAGTAAGCAAAGGAACATAATTTACAGCATGGAAACGAAAATTAGTAATATTATATCACAAATTAGAAAGTTTCAAAAAAGATGTTTAATAGATTTATTGTCATCATCATTGCACAGGGTGCACAACTATCAAAATGTTATATTACACATATAATATTAAATAGGTGTCAGTAAAAGTGAAAAATAATGCAGATTGTTTTTAAAATCAATACTGATATTGAGGAGATATTCATGGATCAAATAATGGGATATTACAGATCACATAAAATGATGTTTTGTCCCAAAGTTAATGCCAGTATTTAAGAATAGAAGCTCACTATGCAATATAACTAGACTTAAAGGGAGCTTGTATCTTTCCTTCAAATATTTCTTTAGACATATTTTTAACAAATATAATTCCCTTTTTTTATTTCTGACCTTTTATTTAAGTTAACTTTTTTGACTTTTATTACTAATGATTTTTTTAAATTATTAATTTTTATTTTGACCATATTGACTTACATATCTTTCACAGTAATATTTTAGGTACATATTAACATAGAATCAGGAGAATTCCCGTCACCAAATTTGCCATCCCTTCACTTTCGCTCCCACCCTGAATCTCATATCCCCCACTCTCACCCCCTGGGCTGCTAGAATAAGTGGTCCCCTCTGTGTCTAGCTTACTACTTAGTGAGCATACATTTGTTTGGTCTTGGTACTCTCCCTTTTTTCCCCTTTATTTGAGAAGCAGAACTAGATAGTTCAAATTATGTGGCTTTGTTTGAAGAAAAGAAAAGCAATAAAATGGGGTAAAAATAAAAAAAGCCAAAAATGGGCAGAGTCCTTCTAGAGGCTCTCAACTTCAGTTTGAGAGAGGAAAGGAAACAAGGAATTGAAACACCACAACAAGAAGTATCAACTAAGATATCCAGTGAGCACTACAGCAATAAAGACAAGCTCCCCATAACAGCCATGGTCCTGAAATATAAACATGGCAGAGCACAAAAAGGAAAAAGGAAAAAAAATGGAGACACCAACTCACCAACCTCAATATCCACATAAAGATAAAGAAGTCAAAAAAAAAGTAAATAATTAAATAGATAAGTGAATTCTTATTGTCTACATTCTTATGTAGTGGCCATTTTCCTCATTCCTTTTTTTTTTTTATCTGTAGTAGGAAATTCTAATAGCTAAGCTTCTTTTGTGTTCTGAGTTCATTTTGGAACCAGGTTATAAGGATTGTTTAACTTGTTATTTTTTTTATTCCCATATGCATCAGTAGAGCCATGTGGCATTGTTCCTTTCTGTATAGACACATTAAAATGAAGAACTCTTACGTGTGAAAACAAGTTCTTATCTAACAGGGAAAGGAACACATAAATTTTATATTCCAGTGGGGCCCTAAACCCTGAATACTTGTCGTAATTACTTGGCTCAGGATTCAAAAGATCAGATAATGACATTCACCCCTGAACCTTGGATCCCATCTTTGGAACAACCCAGCACGGTTTTCTACACCAGTACCAGGAATTGGACTTCTACCAGAGAAGGCCCTAATGTTGGTAACAACCACAGGGCGGGGTTTCAGAGCAGGGTTCTCTGTATTGCTACCTAATGTTGAGATGAAACCAGAAAATGCTCCATGTCACCCTGACTACGACATAGGATCTGTACAAAATCCAGAATATATAATTACAGAAACCTGATAATGACAATAATGATTGTGAAGAACTTTTACTGGGACTACAGAGAAAGACATTGGGGTTAGACGAGCCTGTAGTTGGTTTTATGCCAGGATGCTTCATGGGTAAGGTTTTCCTGATTTTAGGCTATAGGTTTTTTCTTTTTCTTTTTCCCCGTATTTTGCTCTGCCCTTGCAAAACAAAACAAAACAAAACAAAACAAAACAAAACAAACAAAGAAAAACTGCCACACACACCTTATTTTTAAATTGTATTTTTTTATCTCTTATCTTTTAAGTCAGGGCTCCCATCTTTTTATTGAACATTGGGATATTGAATACTTCATTTTACCACACATTTCCACAATTTTTTAAATAAAACTAAGAATAGAGAAATAAAAGGCTATGGGCCAGGGTTTAAGTGTTCTTGTATGCATTGGCTGCAAAATAAATAAGGGCAGTACTTAATATCCAAGCCATAGTCAATGATAATAGTATCAAGTGACCTAAACTTTAATAATCCAAACTTAAAGGAGCCTGTTACACTGACAGGCCAGGGGCCCATTGGTGGAGCGAGGTTGATACTGGTGGTGGGAAGGGCCCTGACTCATTGTACATCTGAAATTCAGCTATAAAGGACTCTATAGATCACAATTGTTTCAATAAAATAAAATTTACAAAAAGCCTTTGTTTACAGAATGCTAAAGCACTTTTCTTTATGTACCTCACTCATATCTTTGACTCTAACCAAGAATCCAAGCAGGACAGCAAGATCTTAAGTTGAAGCCTTCCCACAGTCCCAAGGCAGATTCCCCTAAACTAGGTACTAGGAAACACAGATGCATTATTATTAATTAGTTGAGCCCGGTAAAACAATTCTAGTGTCTGGTCATAGTTGTGGTCATTAAAATAGTTATTTTCCCCCCAGACTTTAATCAAATAATCTCCCATTATCCTTTTCGTCCATTATTCCTTAATTGAGCTCAGTAATATTTGGAATACTTTTTAATAGGATTAGTATCCTGTGGACCCTGGAAAAGCAGGTATCATAGTAATAATTCTTATTCAGCTTTAATGCCAAACAAATAGGGTGAAATAACCTATAGGGACTGCGTCAAATATATACCTTTAATTTCTATAGGAACAATGGCATCTTATTTCCCCATCTACTATATAGGGCTTATGTATGGATGGTCTGCACCTGCTTAGCTCAATCTTCCTTCTGGGTCTTAGAGTTTTATAGTATTACCATAGATAAAAACAACAACAAAAGATTAATCTAAACATAAGATAATGCCAAATTATTATAAAGAGTATAAGACAACACCAGATGGAGGACATCAGATAATAGGCATTTTTGGACTCTAGACCTGAGCTTTTTTTTTTTTTTTTTTTTTTTTTGTGGTTTTTGGGTCACACCCGGCAGTGCTCAGGGGTTATTCCTGGCTCCAGGCTCAGAAATTGCTCCTGGCAGGCACGGGGGACCATATGGGACGCTGGGATTTGAACCAATGACCTCCTGCATGAAAGGCAAACGTCTTACCTCCATGCTATCTCTCCAGCCCCTAGACCTGAGCTTTTATTTGAAATAAAATGTTCTCTGGAATTCTCACAGACTTTTGACAGAAAATAAATACCTAAACTACTAAAGAAATAACCTCTTGATTTTCAGTAAATTGAACGATTATATCATCAATGCTTAGTAAACATCTAGTAAAGATATTGGGCACAATAATATATAAATAATGAATAAATTTATGGGAGCCAACTAAATTTATGGGAATTAAAAAGTGCCAAATCTTAGGTGGGCCTTCAGTTTTTTCACTCAAATTTAAGTTGGATAGAAACCCAGCTGGAAGAATAAGCAGAGTAGGCAGCTTCTACATGAAGTAAAAATGCAGTTTTCCAATATGCCATGTCAAGGATCCACTGGTGAAATGATGATGGACCAAGATAGCTGCAAGTCTTGGAAAATCTTCAAGCTTTGTCAGCTGGAGCCATACACCTTATACCTGAGGCAGACCAACAGCTGCTTAAGACAAGGCAGCCATTCAAATAATAGCTCTTTTCAAAGACAGGAAAAAATGACTTTTCCAGTATTCCTGCTTTAGGCAGTGTGCAAGAGTTTCAACCAAAACCATTTCAAAATTAGCTTGCAGTGGGTTACTGGGAAGTGTGAATCTAATGAATACAGACTGTAGGTTTTCTTTTTCTTTCTGTTAAATCTTTATTTCTGGCTACTTTTACTCTTTTCTATTTTATACCAGTTATCAAAAATCCTGAAAGTGTTCTCATAAGTTGATAAAATTTCTCAAGGATTTGCTTTTGCTTTTCCTTTTTTAAAAGGATTTTTAAATCTGTGTTTTTGAATATTTCACTCTCTTCTCATTTCTCCAAATGAATTTCTTTAAATAAAAATATTTCACCTCAGTAAAATTTATTTAATACTTTTCCTTGTCAGATACACTGGCCTTCTTTTATAAATAGATTACAGTTTTATTCTATGTTTCAGAAAAGAGTTTCACTTTCTTTTTTTAGTAAAAGAACCATTTTATTTATTTCAGCTACATACATTTTTCATATTTAATTTATTTTCTTTTGAAGTCCTTAATTTTCAACAAACATTATAATACCAGGTATTATGCTGAATTAGTTGTAAAGAAGAGGACATATACAGAAATATACTTGTCATATGTAGGGGATATAAAGAGATAAGTACAGATAGTAAAAGGCAACAGGACTTGGAAGTTTGTCCACAGACTGTGTTTAGCTGGAGTGGTGAGAGGGCTGCATGGGAGAGCTTGGTACACTGCTGGAAGAAAGGTGGAAGCTCTGTTGCCGTGGTGATAGGCCATGTATATCTGAAAATACAATTAATTTATTAAATTATGGAGCCTTAAAAAAATGAGGGAGATCCAAGAGATGTTTCCTTGAAGTCATCTTTAAAATGGCTGTTTTATTTTCTTTTTAATTTTTAACTGCACATCCCTGATTAAGTAAACTGAGGAAGCCTGAGAAGTTAATAAGGCTTATTTTGTGAAGCGTAATTATATATACATATATATGTGAACACAGAACAGAATACAAAAATTCCTTCTGCATTCCTATATTAATTAATATTATTAATTAGTATTATTTATGATAACCAGAATCTGGAAACAAGCCAAATGCCTGACAACAAATGAGTGGCAAAAGAAACTGTGGTTTCTTTTTCATACACAATGAAATACTATGAACCGTCATGAAAAATAAAGTCATGAAATTTTCCTATATGTGGATGGACATGGAAACTATTATGCTGAGAGAAATAAGGCAAAGGGAGAGAGTTAGACACACAATAGTCTCAGTCACCTATGGGATTTAGAAAAATAAAAAACAGTATATTAATAATATTCAGAGACAACAGAGATGAGAGCTGGAAGGACCAGACCAAGATATAAAGTTTACCAGAAAGAGTGGTAAGTGCAGTTAGAGAAATAACTACACTGACATCTATCATCACAAAGATAGTGAGTAAGAGAAATAGAATGGCTATCTCAAAGACTGGCAGGGAATAGGGGAGAAGGGAAATGGGGGGGCATTGGTGGTGGGAAGGTTGCACTGGTGATGAGGGATGTTCTTTTTGTAATTGAAACCCAACTACAAACATGTTTGTAATCATGGTGCTTAAATAAATATATAAGCTTCTAAAAAATAAAAAAGAAATATTTTAAGTATTATTTAACAATATTTCAATTTCTAAATAGATGTTTCTTCAATAATATATGTAGTACAAATTATTAATAAAAGACATTATCATATGTATTTTTTAGTTTGTATCCCAAAAATATTTTCTACACTTATAAATTTCAGAAGAAATTAATAAAAAATTCTGAGTGTAAGTGAGTTATATATATGCAGGCAGATTATTTTATATTAAATATATCTTTATACCAGTTACAAGGGCAACATGTGTTCCTTCACAGTCTTTTTTAAATATAAGTTTAGAAACAATCAGTTTCATTTTACTTAAAAATACTTAGAATATTTTGTATGCCTTTCATCCATAAAATATTTGTCTGTTTTATATTCATTTATTCTTTAGTCTAATTTAAAAAAAAACTATAGAATCCTTGTAATACTTAAAACCTGAATTTTCTAACTTCAAATTTATAATTATAGAAGGTGTATATATTAACATATTTTCTATTAATATTAATATTAATATTATCATGGTTATCTTGATTCTGGGATCATACCTAGCTGTACTTTGGGCTGACTATGGCTTTGTGCCCAAAGATTATTCCTGGCTGTACTTGAGGGACTATACATGGTGCCAGAGATTGTGCAAGGCAAGCACCTTAAGTACCTTTAGTACTCTCAGGCCTCATTAACATCTTTTTTTGGATCAGATATTTGCAAACAGATTTTAAACTCAGAAATGCAGTAAGAGTAAAACCGATGTCCAAGAAAATATGCAAGTGCTTGTCAGTTTATGTCAGATAGAAGACAGGAAGTTTTGACCTCCTTGTGTCGATACATTATTAACTACCTGTGGAACTAATGCTAAGTCTAGAAGTTACAAGTGACCAGTCAAATAACATTTATCCAGTACCAAGGATTCAATTGGTAGTTTGGAATTAATTTTATAGCCCAAGAACTGGTACTGATTGACCTATGAATTAATGGTAGAATCTTAAACCATTGTAGTACAATCCTCCCTATTATAAGCAGTGAACAAACTTTTGCATTGCAGTAGATCTGCTGTAGGAATGATACTGTATTAACTTGTTAATTAGCCATGCTATTTCATGCCCATTAGATATTGCTTGCCCCAGTTACAAGCTGCTCCAGTTTAATTGGTACCTTGGTTGAGTCTATGAAGGAAAAATAAATATTCTAACTTAAGTTGCACTGGGGAGGAACCGGAGAGATAGTACAACTGATTAAGTGTTTGCCTTCACACAGACAACTTATGTTCAATCCCAGTATTCCATATTTCCCCCCTAGGTCTACCAGGAATGATTCCTGAGCAGAGACCCAAGAGTAAGTCCTGTGTATTACTATACGTGCCCCCACAAAATTTAAACTTAGGAGTACTCCTTCCCTCAGTTCCCCCTAGAGCATACATACATTCTAATATCAGCTCTAATCATAGAGGATGAGATATCAGGGAGCCAGTGCTCCCAAAATTATTTGGATAAGAGCCTCAAATTTTGGTTTGAAAGGATTCTTTATGGTCTATATACTTAACTGATCACCAGAGACTGTTTTTTCTGTTTTATCATTGTTTACCTTCTCTCTTCAATATTATAGCCAGTTTCTTCCTCCATTTTCATATGTAATGCTTAAATGTCTGTGCATACAGAAATTTTTTTTATCATTTTCTTCATTTGTTGAAAAGCAATTCCATTTGCAATATCGTTTAATAATCTGTAATTCCACTCAAGATCTAGCTTTCTGAGTTGTCTAATACACACAATAGCCATGCAATATTAGAGAAAAAAAACATTTTCTCTTTAGTCATGTGTTTGTAATTATAAATTGTCCAATGAGAAAAAATGAAGTCTAACTGTTTTTAGGTGGAACATATGTGGAATTTTCCATTATAAACACCAAGTCACAGGACATATGAGAAAACAAATATATTTTATGAATCTTGAAACCAGAATCCTGAAACCAGTCAGAAGTTCAGAAGAATCTCAATTCCTACTTATTCAAAATTCCTGCCGTAGAAGCAATATTTTAAAGGAATAATCAATGCCTTGAGTAAATTATATGGAGAACTACTAGAATTCTGTAATATCTCATGACCTGGAGGACTGTTTTTCTTCTTCCAAATGCTATGGTGGTCCTCGACGTATAAAATCAAGAGTTTGAACTTCTGCTGGAACAAAATGGTCTAGTTTGAAGTAGCTACTGGAAACCAACTTCAATCCCTTTCTCATTTTTCCAGCTGTGATTGGAATAGATAATTCAGTAAGAATCTCTCACTGTTCCATGAGGGCCACAAAATTTGATACCAAACCTGTGATACTCAATGTCCTCAAACCAATCACAGACCACAGGACTTCAAAAAAGTGGGAAAATATATGTTTGCTACAGCAAATATAAACAAGTAGGGTCAAAAGCTATAAACTCCAAACATTTTCATATTCTCTTAGGTATAATTTCTTTAACATATATGCAAGAAATTACAAATTCGTTATAATGAACTCCCGGTTGGTGAGGAAGGCACAATGGTATTTGTTGACACAGTATTTGGTTTCACTAGACTTTGTGGTGTCATGAAACTTGTTGATCATGCATTCCCCCTATATATAGCTAAATGGAATAAATTCTGTTTTTATTAAAATTAGTAGGTATTTCAATAGAATCAAGGTTTAGCATGTGGGTATGAATCTTGAAAATCAGGTATGTCTGGTTTTCAGTAGTCCAATTCACGATCAGAAAACAGGCTGAGAAAAATTTTAGGCAAAGTGTTTTATATTATTATTTTGAAGGGAGCACGCCCGGTGATGATCAGGGGTTACTCCTGGCTATGCCCACAGAAATTGCTCCTGACTTAGGGACCAGATGGGACTGCGGGGGATTGAACCGCCATCCATCCTAGATTAGCTTGAGAAAGGCAGATGCCCTATGCTTGTGCCACCGCTCCAGCCTCAAGTGCTTTATATTATTATAGATTTTGGGCCACACCTAGGTTTACAATTCTCAATCTGTGCTCTGACATTACTTCTTGTGGAATTCAGAGAAATATAAGGGAAACTGAGTATAGAACTTTGGTTAGCCACTTGCAGTTCCAGAAATAGTCTGGCCTATCTTTCCAGCTCTGACTTTAAGCATTCTAAGACCATTTGAGAAAGTTGTTTCCAAGTTTACTATAAGTAAGGCACAAAAATTTTTATTAATTGACTTAAGTTCATACTTGTTATGTTCTCATACAATCATTTTCCAACATTAATAAGAATATTCACATTAGAACATGCAGAGATTAAATTTCTGATAGTCTAGAGATAAATTTTTGTAGTATTTCAAAAACTACTTAACATTTTTGCCATGTATTATTACCTGCAAAAATGGTGATTTTTTTTTAATAAATAATGCTAAGATATTTTCCAGCATTAACATTTTTGTCTTAGTGAATTAACATTATTACAGTAAAGAAGGTTTGGGAAGAGTGGGTAGCCAGAGTTTCTATTAAAGACAATTGTTTATTTTCAGTATTGCCTATCTGAAATCTAGTACATAAGATAAATAATGAAAATGGCCACGTAACAGGAATAACACTTAAAACATAGGACAAATGGTAGGTATTTCTTTCTGTGTCTTCACCTTAAGGACTGCATTCTTTCTTAAATGTTTTCTTCAAGATAATAGCCTCTTCTTTATTGTCAGCAGCAAAAGCAGCAAATAGCCAGAGAACAAAGAAAAGACAAAGTAACCAAGAGCAATAAGAAACAGCAAGGAAAAGAGCATTAAAATATATCAGTAATATTCCAGCATAGACTTCAAGGTACAATTTGACAGGGTGAACAATTGAGGAACAAATGTGAATCATGGTCAAAGGACATTAGGGACAAAAAACTATCCTCTTAATCAAGTTAAATAAATAGCAATGACTTTATAAACATCTCATTTTTTCATGATTATTTTACATTAAAAATTTAATGACCTATTTAGAAACTAGTTAGTTTTGACAAGAACATGATATCAAATTTTTGTCCTCAGCACCTAAAGACAATAGTTTACTAGTCATAATCATCTCTTCTCATGTAATTAATCAAAGGATTAATTATTACCTGAATAAGCACCACAGAAAGTTAAGTTACATGTTTATTTGAACAATTGTTCTCATTTATGTCCTTTTTACTTTCCATGTTCTCACTTTTATCCTGATCCTCACAAAATTTACCCTTTATGCTAATAAATTCACAAGTGACTCAATATCGTTCAGTAGGAGCAAAGAAAAAAAAAGAAAGTAGGTGAATTCTATTCAGTGTTGAACCTGGAATGCTGAATGCTGCAGGAGAAATGCACCTGCTTAGCTTGAATTAGTTTTGATATATTCAAGGATTCAGGTCATTTAGAAATTCCACAGTGCTCTGTGTCACAACACTCTCAAGTATACATTCAAAAACCCAGTTGAATGAGGTAAAATTCATTCATATCTAAACCTAATTGTGTCCTCAAAATTATTTCCCTATCCTATTTCTCAAGAGATCTCTTTATATAATTGTAACAGTAATGGGAGAATATTAACTACATTCAAATAGGGAAGTAACACAAATCTGATTTGTATTTTAGAAAACTGTTCAGGTGCCAGAAAGATAGTACCATGAATAAGACACTTAACATTGCATGTAACTAGTCTCGAGTGCAGATACAAGAGTAAAACCTTGAACACAATTGGGTGTGGTCCCGAAAACAAAAAAAAGAATCAAGAAAGAAAACTAATCATATGCTATGAAGGACACAAAGTGAAGTGTCAACACTAAAGACTATTGCAGCAATTCACTTTATGATGTTGACTTGAATAGAAATAATAAAAATTGTCTGAAGAAAGAAGTCGAGTCTCCATCTCGATACAAAGTCCTCTCTTATGATCCAAAGCTAAAATTGGGGCCCTTGAGATTTATCCATTAGAAGAAAATTGCCATGTCACAGAGGGTAGATTGGGGGTATATATGCATTTTGAATTTGTTCCCCAGTTCTTATTCCCAATCCAAGTTTACATTATCTGCTTTTTGTGGAATGATTTTTTTATTTGTTCTTATTACTGTTCTTATTATCATTGTTCTTATTACTAATTTCTTCTAAACATATTTTTGTGAAGTTATTATAAAATTGCTGCATCAATTTTATATCTCTGGCTATGAAATTGCACAATGGATATTATACAATAATTATGTACAATATCCATTGTATAATTTCCATTGTACAATTTCATGATTGTATAATACCCATTTAAAATCTGAAGCAAGTAAATTTTGAGATAATTCTAAGAGATTCAAATATTGTTCTTTTTTTCTGTATTTGTTTAAATATTTTACTGCTTGATAATTTACTTTTTTATTTTAGGAGAAGATCATGTTATATGTGGAGTAGATTTAGTATACATCTAGTATGACTTACGTTAGTCTTTGTTAGTTTGTTAGTTTGCCTAATATAGCTTCATTAGTTCTTTAGTATGAGCAATAATCTAAATGGATAGAGTGTTCTTATCTGGACATTTTCCCATTCATTATGTTTTATTTCACATGTCATTTCCTCTGTCATGATGAGCCTGACTTCTAATGAGTCTTGCATTGTCTTTATATGTGAATTTTTGCTTTTCTCTTGTTGATCGTAGGCTTCTATCTCTGGTTTTATTCTTTGTATTATTTTAACTAGTGTCTTGCTGTGCCTCTGTCAATTTTGTTATTGGAACTTTTTGAGATATTTGTCTCCTACATGTTAAAGAAATCATTAGGGTGAAAGTGAAATTCTCTGCATTGGTGGTTTATTGAGAAGTCTATAAGAATATTTATACAATTCTTGGAAGATTAAAACTAGTTTCTTGAACAGTTTAAGAAGATTGGTAGTGGATGACTTTCTAGAATTTGTCACTGGACCTTTTCTGGCCCACATATCCAGTGGCTACTTGACATTTGAGCTTCCTTGGTTCCTATTCATGGCCATATATTAGTGCTGATGAGGGTGTATGTGTGTACCTATTCTCTTTACCTGTCTCTGGACCTCTCTCAGCTACTGCGTTTCCAGTCTCCAGGTTTATTCCGACCATTGTACTTGTGGGTGAAACTCAGGCTCAGTCTATCTTGTTGGTCCTCAGGGGACCAGATGAGGCTGGGGATCAAAAAAGGCCTTCTATACACAAAGAATGTGTTCCAATCCTATCTATCATCTCCTTATTAGATTATTTTATGAGACTGTACAGTTTCTATTTTTATTTTTCTAATAGAGAAATTTCTATTTTTCTACATTTTTAAAGAAATTTTGCTATTTATTTGCTAAAGTTTTGTAACTCATTTTTTGTTATTCAATTAATTTTTATAAATGTTTTATTTAAAGAACTGTAATTGACATGGTTATTGATAGTTAATTCTTAGATATATAATATTCTCTTTTTTTGTGTGATTATTTGTTTGTTTGGGCCACACCCAGTGACACTCAGGGCTTACTCCTGGCTATGAACTCAGAAATAGCTCCTGGCTTGGGGGACAATATAAATACCAAGGATTCAACCCAGATCCGTCTTGGGTCAGCCACGTGCAAGGCAAATACCCTACTGCTCTACTATTGCTCTGGCCCTTAGATATATAATAATCTAGTATCATTCCTCTAACAGTATAATTTTCCTCAACCATTGTGCCAGTGTTTCCTTCCTTTCTTTCCTTCCACCTTGACAGGCACTTTAGAAAGATAGTTAGCCTACTGCTTAAAAAATATATGTATATTTATAAATACTTGTGAAAAAGTTCTTTTTTCAAGTATTATTATAAATTCTTTGACAATGTTCAAGTTTCTTAGATTTTTTTGAGCTTGTTTTCTCCACAGGTTATTGCCCCCATCCCTAATGTCCCCTGTTGTTTTTTTGTTGTTGTTGTTTGTTTGCATTTTGTTTGCTGTTTGTTTTTAGGCTACACTCATAAATGCTCAGAAATTACTCCTAGCAGGTGATCATATGGCATATGGCCAGAGACAGTGAAGGGGAGGGGAAGGCAGAGATAAATCTCTCTGATTTATCTCATGAAGGTCAATTTCTGTACTATTTTTCTGGCCTTTAAGTTTCTTTCATCTTTTTTTTCCCCCTCTTTTTGAGGGATTAGGGGATGGCATACTCATCCATGCCAGGGCTAAATTATGGCTTTAAACTCAGGGATCACTACTTGTGGAGCTTAAGGGAATTATGAATGATGCTAGAAATCACCAGAATTGACTGCTATTTAGTTGTAGACCTTTCTAGGTACTTGATTTATGAAAATATTGAGACTAAGTCTAAATAATTTTATCATGTCATTTTATATTTAAATTAAAGTTTCTGGGTTTAGTTTCTTTTGGGTTTGTTTGTTTATTTGAGTGTGGGAAACACCACGTAGTGCTTAGGGCTTACTAGTAGCACAGTTATTATTACTCCTGGCTCACAAAAGTAAACTTTTTGTTTTAATTACCTTTTATAACACTAATCATTCCCATAGGGGAAAATAAAGTAACATCATTACAGAGAGATTTTGTCCGATTTTCCTGAGTGACACATGGAAATATAGCTCTAATTTACTGAGTAAAGATTTATGGCTTTTTGAGTGATCCTTTTTAATAAAGCAGGGAGGCCAATATCACCTCAGTCAGTGATAGTGAAAGTCCTGGCCTTATTATGTCTCCTTAGACATCATTTTAGAGAGGAATGATGGATATCATTATCTGGATATCATTCAGTAAGCTTTCATGTCTAGATTTTGTATACTATTTACTGGTACCATCTCAATAGGAATCTCAGGGTTACTTCATTAGATTTGTTGAATGTAGAATCTTTGTTTTCCACTGAACTGATGATCACATGTGTGCGTTTGGAACTAAAGTTTGATTGTTTTTCTTTTTTTTTTTTCTCTAGCAGTAAGGTTAGATAATAATCATATTCTCTTTCACTGGATTTCCCTTTGGTAGGATGCTTTTCTCTTAACATATAAGTACTTTTATCTCCAAGTATAAGAAGTTTTCTTATAGGATTAGATAGGAAACATTGAACATGAATAAGTTAGGTTTATTTAAACAAATGTTACTTTATATAAGAGGGTACATGTACACTAAAATGAATCATATTGATATTCAGACTCCGCACACATAATCTGGAACTGTTATCAAGTAGTTTTCTGGAATAATGATAATAAAATGTTTAATAAATTAATAAACATAACAATAATAAGAAATTATATAGTACAAGTCATTGAGGTTCAATTATTTGAACTTTTCCAGGCTGCATTTTGTTTATCTGAAAAACAAATAACATGATTTATTAATTTCAGTGCTGTGCCCTAGTAATATTCCCTGACTTCACAATATCTTTACTGCAATATTGTGATGTGATTCTATACATAAGAATAATGTAATGTTATATTAATATTGATTTGACAATTATTTAATCAATCAATTAATTAATCACTTAATATTAATTTTACAGTTAACTCTTTGAAGCAAAATGATATTTAGTTAGATGTTACACAGATATTAGTTAATAGTATTCAATGAAAAATTTTGAGGATACATTTCAATAAATAAAACTTTAAGTAAAGCATATATAACATTTCTAAAAGTATATGCAATATATTAGAACAAATTAAACCCTTAATACCCTGTGTTGACTTCATTTTTTGTTTCAAATATTCTTTATTACCAATATTGTAAATCATTACCAACCTAATAAATGCTGGAGAATGAAGAACTAAATTTAACCTTTGTAGTAAAGTTCAAATTCCAGACATACTCTTCATGTGATTGAAATACTCTTTAGTATCAGTAAGATTTGATCAGTTTAAATTATATTTAGCAAAGAATTAAATTGCCTATGTAGCTTTAACTTCAGCACTCGTTAGCAATGTGACACCAAACAACTTACATTCTATTGCCCAGATTGGAATATTACGTATGATCTATCATTTTACTTGGAAAGTTTTGTGATTTTATAATTAAGATCAACTTTTCAGCAATTTGGTTATTTGTGATAAGATATCAAGGGTCAATCAATCACTAAAGTATTGTGCTTATCTCCTTTATCGCATATATACGCATTTAGAATTGTGGGATTATTTTTGTGCCCTTTATGGTACTTTACTTTAGAATTCCTGACTTTTTCTTTATTCACAATTTGGCACAGTATATTTCACAATTCACATGGACAGATCTTATTTTCTCTTGGCATATTTTCTTTTCAATATGAAACTCAGAATATATATTTGCCATTTTTACATTCTTCCCATTTTCCGATATCAACTTTAATGACCACATTTCTTTACTAATGTTGACAAGTTACATACTTCTAAATTTTACAAAAATGCTATTTTATCATTGGTTGAATACCTTAAGATGTCAAATGAACAACATGAGAATTTGATGCTTACAAGAGTCATTTAATTTATATGTAGCCAAATGTCAATGCATGATTAGTGCAGTAACGTTCAGATGTTATGAATTAATAAAACAAACTCTTCTTTACATTGAACTTTGATTTAAATTTTTACATATTCATATTACTTGAACTCATTCAATACTTCAGCTTCAAATTACATTATCATCATCATACTTTATTATTATTATACATTATCATTAAATTTACATATTGGATACATGTTTGCATTTCTTTAATACAAATATCTCATGTATCAGGAACTCAATACTACAAAAAGATTAAATTGCTGTTTGTAATCATGGTGCTTAAATAAAGATATTAAAAACAATAAAGTAAAGTGTAAATCTATGTCTGAAAGAAAGAATAAATAACATATTTTACATCATTTGAGAGATTTCAAAAACCTTACCATATCAATAACCAGTCGGGATCCAGTTTCAAATTTTCCATTTTATATCCAATGATTAATTTTTCATTCTTTTAAAACTTTTCATTAAAATTATATAGCTATTTCTTATTTTTTACCCACTATACCTGTTGATGTGATTAAATAAGAGATTTTAATGACTGTCACTAATCAATGGAAAAAATTAACCCCAATTTTTAAAACTACATATATCAACTATTTACTATTTTTCAACTTGTTTCTCTTAAAGCCTCTAAAGCATGGTAAACTGCAAAACCAATGTGTGCAAAATTTTTTCTAATGCTTTTTTTTTCTGTATATTCCAGATTTTGTTTTCCTCAGTATCTCTTATGTTTACTTTAAAAGTAAGTCTTTGAGTCTACATGAAATTTTAAGATGTTATTATTTTATTTTCCTTTTTATTTGTATTTGATTTTACCTATACAATAAATCAAGAAAGTAAGAAAATCAAACAAGCAAACAAAATTTTAAGCGGATATGTCCTTAGAGATACAAAGTGATACTACTTTTCTTTTTTAGATTGGGAATGATTTTCTTAATTAATTAAGGAAATAGTTTTCCTTAATAAAATTAAATTTAATTTTAATAAATTAAATAGTTTCTTTCATTCAAATAATAATTAAGATAAAAGGGCTACATTATGACTTTCATGGTTTGATGAACTGACCATGATTGAAGTGCCCAAGACCCTTGTCCAACCTTCTACTTTCCCATAAATTCTTGATTTTTTGTTTTGTGCTCAAAAAAAAAAAAGTTGAAAAATAGTGAATAGTTGGTATATGTAGTTTTAAAAATTGGGGTTAATTTTTCCATTGATTAGAGACAGTCATTAGTTTTGTGTTTAAAGGCCAAGAGTTTGTCCTCATTACCTATTGATCATTTTGTTCTTTTTTCTATATACTACATATAAGTGAGACAATCTAGTTTTATCTCTTTTTAAATTATTTTAATTAACTGACATCCTACATGCCTATCCAATTTGCAGCAATTTTTTAAAGTTGCATAATACACCACTGGGTATATTTTTAAAAAAGACTAATCATCCATAATTTTATATTTGATTTTATATTTTGGCTACTGTATTTAAAATTAAATCAGCATAAATGTGTATACATATTTTCAGTCTAATGCCTTTGCATTCTTGGGATGGATGCCAAGAAGTAGAACACAAGTCTTAAATTAAACTACATATGGTTTGCCACAGTGGTTGAACCAGATGACACACCAACGCTGAATAAGTGTTCATTTTCAAGCACCTTGCTGCCAACACTTCTTTTTAAAAGTAAAACACGCAGCCAATCCAGGACAGACGGTGGTTCAAATCCCTGCATCCCAGATAGTCCCCCACACCTGCCAGGAACAATTTCTGAGCACAGTCAGGAGTAATCCTTGAGTGCCACTGGTTGTGAGCTAAAAAAACAAAACAAAAAACCAAAAAACACATCTAAAGAAGTAAAGAAGTGAGCTGTGGACAACATGTGGTTGGATACCGTGAACAAATGTAACACATGTGCTCTATATTACTGCTCCCCATCCAGTTTTTTTCATTATAATATTCTCTCTGTTGTGAGCTGATGCTTAGATTAAAGTATTTTTATTTAATCTTACAGAAATATTCTTCATTCTCTAATCTAACTTTGCTCTTAACCTACGTGCTGTCATAGTAAGAGTAACATTTCAATCTCTGGCTCAGTATGTATACATCCAAAAAAAATTCTGAACTGACCTTGCTACTGAGAAACTTCTGATAGTAAAAAGTGGCTCCAAAAGTGAAACTGTCCTGTATCAAAATAAGCTCTGAACAATTTGCCCCTGTGTTTTTTTGATTAAATTAGTTTTGCCTAAATAACTTTGTTTGAAAATTATGACTTGTCAAGAAATTGAGTATAAATATTCCAATTTGTGCTTTGAATAAATGGAACAGAGCTTTTTTCTTTTCTTTCTTTCTTTCTTTCTTTCTTTCTTTCTTTCTTTCTTTCTTTCTTTCTTTCTTTCTTTCTTTCTTTCTTTCTTTCTTTCTTTCTTTCTTTCTTTCTTTCTTTCTTTCTTTCTTTCTTTCTTTCTTTCTTCTTCCTTCCTTCCTTCCTTCCTTCCTTCCTTCCTTCCTTCCTTCCTTCCTTCCTTCCTTCCTTCCTTCCTTCCTTCCTTCCTTCCTTCCTTCCTTCCTTCCTTCCTTCCTTCCTTCCTTCCTTCCTTCCTTCCTTCCTTTCTTCCTTTCTTCCTTTCTTCCTTTCTTTCTTTCTTTCTTTCTTTCTTTCTTTCTTTCTTTCTTTCTTTCTTTCTTTCTTTCTTTCTTTCTTTCTTTCTTTCTTTCTTTCTTTCTTTCTTTCTTTCTTTCTTTCTTTCTTTCTTTCTTTCTTTCTTTCTTTCTTTCTTTCTTTCTTTCTTTCTTTTGTCTTTGGGTCACACGCAGCAGTGCTCAGGGTTACTTCTGGCTCTATGCTCAGAAATCACTCCTGGCAGGCTCAGGGAACCATATGGGATGACTAGATTTGAACCACCGTTCTTCTGCATGCAAGGCAAATACCCTACCTCCATGCTATCTCTCAGGCCCAAGAACAGAGATTTAATCCAACTTGACTCCTTGGCCTGCGTTATCCATTTGCAGACCCCGGTACTCAGTTTTCTAAGGACTCTAGAGGATTCTTTAATGTCAAGACCAATCAGTCTGTAACAAGGTAACATCTCATTTTTATTTTTATTTTATTATTATTATTATTTTAATTTTTTTATTATTTTATTTTTACTTGCATTTGCATTTCCCTGATAACAAAGGGTGATCAACATTTTTTCCACTGCCTTATGGGTTTACCATCTGTATTCATATTTTGCTAAGTATGGTTGTTTTATGTTGTAGTTGTTGCTGAATATTGTGAGAGCTTTATATATCTTGGGCATGTTCACTTTTCTGATCTACATGTGCAAATTACCTTATCCCGTTCATAAAGATGTCTTTTAATTTTAGCCATTACTATTTTTTTTTTTTGCCATACAGAAACATTTTAACTGGAACTAGTACAATTTGTTCATCTTTGTTTTTGTTGTCTTTGACAATGAACTCAAATCAATCAAGAATGCTCTGAGAGCTATCTATATCTTACATAGCTCAGCCTATTATTTTTTTACTCAGTGAATTTATAAAGTGTGATCTAATCTGATATCTTTATTCCACTTTTGTTTTATATTTTGTTATGGTCTAATCTATGAATCTAACTATAAGATTTTATTGAACCCCTTGAGTTTTTTTTTTTTTGCATGAAGATACTCAGTTTTCACAATACTTTTGAAGAGTTCTTTTCTTCATTTCTTGTACCCAAGATCTTTATTATAGATTAATTATCAATATACTTGAAGATTGATCTCTGTTCTCTCAATTCAATTCCATTTGTCTGAAAGTATATATTAATTCCAGTAAATCTATTATGGCTTAAAATCAGAAATGTTTGAGACCTAAACAATAGCAGAGCGGGTAGGGCAGTTTTTGGTTTTGCACATGGCCAAATTGAATTGATACCCAGTATCCCAGATGGTCCACTGAGCCTGAATCCTGAGTGCAGAGCCAGAAGTAGCCTCTGAGTGCCACTGGGTTTGTCCCCGAAACTAAAGCAACCAACCAAACAACAACAACAACAACAACAAAAATAGGGAATGTGATGTTTTCATCTGTACTTATTATCAGAATTTCTTTGTATATGTTGGGAATTTAACAATTCCAAAAACTGAAACAGCATTTAAGTCTATGAAGAATGCCTGTTGTGTTTTGATGAGACTCACAGAGACTCTGTATAATGCTTTGGGAATACTGCCATTTTAAAATTGTTAAAATGAACAGTGCTGTCCCTTTCTTTCCTGAAATCTCACACAGTAGTATGCCTGGAAACCTGGAGATTCTATTCTATTATGCTTACCTTTGTATCTCTCCTCTATGCCAGCAATTTGTCTTAACTTACTCTGCCAATTTTCTAAGTCTATATGGGTCAATCTCTATCCTAAGGTTGGGATATTAAGGCACAGGACAAAAAGATAGGATCCCTAGGCTTGCAGGTATGTGACAGAGTAGCTCTGCTCTGGGCTCCACAGTATACCAATCTAGACACATAATAATCAAAATCATAAAAATAAAATGAGATGAACTTTTTAAAGCAGCAAGAGAAACAAAACCTTAAATATTAGGGAAATAACATAAAAACCACAATAAATATCCCATATGAAATGGCATAGGTTAGGAAAGAGTAGCATGAATATTTAAATTACTAAATAAAAGAAAAATTTAACCCCTGCCAAAATGTCATTGAAATGGGAGGAATATATAACAGTATTATCAGAAAACTAAGCTGGTAATATTTGTGACAGATAACTAAATTTGAATGAGCAACTGCAAGAACATGAATATAAACCAAATAGTCAAGTATAGAAGCAACAACCTGGTAGTAGGAAGATGGCAACACAGCCCTTTAAAGTCAATAATATTCTTGAATGTCGATGGAATAAAATCTTAACTCAGAAGGCAAAGAGTGGTAGAATAAATCAGAAAAAAAATCCACTCTTCTGCTTCCTACAGGAATCTCTTTTAAAAAATCACAGGACAGATGTGGAGTAAAAGGTTAAAAATAAATTTATAAGCAAGTGGAAAAGAAAACATAAACAAAACAAAAGTATAGAACAGCCATAATTATCTCAGACAAAATTACATTCAACATAAAGAAAGTAATTAGACACATAGTGATTGTCTTAGTTTTCCCTTGATGTATCAAGGGAACAATAGAAGTCCCAATCTATAGCCTGTTCTATTCTACTAAGGGAAAAATTATTATTTTATTATTGTTCCCTTGACAAACACTACTTATTGATTATCAAGGGAACAATAGAGAAATAAATAAAACAACATATACACAGCAACTTTAGGGTCAGCAGATTTGTTGGATCCTTTCTACGAACTTAGATGAACACATGGATGCAATCATAATAGAAAGGGTATATTTGAACCATTATCTCTACTGTATAGTATTATTCTTAATTGTGGAAAACTGAAAACATTATTACTTAGATCAGCCACTAGGTAAAGATATACCCTGTTTCCACTACTGTTTAATATTGTATTAGAAGTCTGAGTAATAAACATTTGGTAGGAAAAGAAAATCAAATGATCCAAATTGAAAAGAGGAAGTCAAATTTTTTTTTTCTGTTTACCCATTACAGGATCATAACATGATAATAAGATGATAATGAGATATTAATAACTTTAACAATTTCACAAGTTGAAAAAGCTCCTATAAATAATAAAAGAATACAGCAAAGTGACCAAATACAGAATCAATACAAAAATGATTTCATGCATATATACAAATAATGAATCAGAGGAGAAAAAGGTTAATGTCTGTCTAATTTAAAATATTTTCCAAAAAACATCAAGTAACTAGGAATCTACTTTGCAAAGTACAGAAACCTATACTATGAAAAGTTCAAAATACTCAAATAGAAATCTAAGAAGATCTTCGTAAATGGTAAAACAACTCATGTGGTTGATTTGGAAACATCAGTAGATTCAAATGATCATCCTACCTAAACTACTATGTAAATTCAATGTGCTGATCTATTAAGGAAAAACTGATTATTTAAAATAAACATGATAACTTTGTAGGATAATAGGTTCTTGTTTGGAAACTTAAAAATTTTAATGCCTTAAATATATCATTCAATTGCCTTCTTTCTTGTAGAACTTTTAAGAAATCTGTTATGAGGGGCTGGCGAGGTGATGCTAGAGGTAAGGTGTCTGCCTTTCAAGCGCTAGCCAAGGAAAGGACCACGGTTCGATCCCCTGGCATCCCATATGGTCCCCCCAAGCCAGGGGCAATTTCTGAGTGCATAGCCTGAGCATCAAACGGGTGTGGCCTGAAAAACCAAAAAAAAAAAAAAGAAATTTGTTATGAAATATAAGTTTGTTTCACTTGTATATGAATTATGGCTTTCTTGAAAGTTTAATGAGCATATCTCTATGTTTGTTTTGATTATAATAAACTTAATAATGTTTGACTTTAATTTTACTGTGTTTCTTTAATCTGGAACTAGCACACCAATATTCTTCTCCTACAAAAAATATTGCATGCAATCATCTCTTTATCCAGCCATTTTTCTTTTCCTATTTTCTTTTTTAAGGTGTTATCTTAAACATATAAGCTCCCATTAATTTCACCATTCAATCTCCTTTATGCTGCCTTTTATTTATAGATAGAGTTCTATATCTTAATTTTAAGATTACTGAATCTATTTTAAGATTCAGTAGTTTCTGTTTCTGGAATTTCCTTATTTATTTATTTATTTATTTATTTATTTATTTATTTATTTATTTATTTATTTATTTATTTATTTAGTGGTTTGGGGTCCACAACTGGCAGTGCTCAAGGTTACTCCTGGCTCTGCACTCAGAAATTGCTCCTGGCAGGCTTGGGGGACCATATGAAATGCTAGGGATCAAACCTGGATCTGTTTCATATTTTTGTTTGCAAGACAAACACCTAATTAGCTGTGCTATCTCTTTGACCCTGGAATTTCCTTCAATTTATAATTGAAAATGTTATACATTCATTTCCAACAAGACTATTGTAAATTGTATTATATGTTCAATTGACTATTTCAAATTATAAATTATCAAGAGAATTGTTACTCTAAAGTCAGATAACAAGAAGATTTAATATATTGGGCCCAGAGCTGTAATACTGCAGTTAGGGTGCTTTGCTTGCATATGGCCACTCTGGGTTCTAACCTTATCATTCCATATGGTCTTCTGAGCCCAACAAGAATGACTCATGAGTGTAGAACCATCAATAAGGTCTTAATACTGCCAGTTGTGGCCCCGAACTAACACAAAAACAAAAAATTTCAAAGGATCTGATTAGGATCTTAGTGAAATTTTGTCATCATTTTTTGATGGATTTGTATTTTTTCTTTTTTCTTTTTCTGCTCCTGGTGCTGAATTATTTTGAAGGGGTACAAGCACTTACCAAATCTGTGTTGTCTCTTCCTATTTGATGGAGCTCAGATCCTCTCAATGTTCAAACAGGAGGAAGAAGAGATAAATAAAAATGGGATTATATTAAACTGAGAAACACCTGCAATTCTAAGGAAATAGTGACTAGGATATAAAGACCACCCATAGAATTGGAAAATCTATTCACTCAATACACATCAGATAAGCTGTTAATATCTAATATATAAAAGGTACTGACAGAACTAATCATCACGGAGATACAAATAAAAACAATAATGAGATATCATTTCATGCCACAGAGACTGGCAAACATGACAAAGAATAAGAACAACCAGTGCTGACATGGATGTGGGGAGAAAAGATATATTATTCACTACTGGTGGAAATTCCTTCTAGTCCAAACTTTCTGGAAATGAATATAGATATTCCTCAAAAACTGGAACCTGAGATACCATATAATTCAGCAATACCACTCCTACATATATACACTAGAAGCACAATACAAAAATGCCTCTTTTGATTACAGTACTATTTACAGTAGACAGAATCTAGAAATTAACCAGGTGTCTGACAACAGATGAGTGCCTAATGAACCAGTGGTATATCTACACAATGGAATGCTACACAGCTGTTAGGAAAAAATGAAGTCATGGAATTGCCTATATGTAGATGGACTATTAACAACTACTGTGACAATGATAGTGAGAGAGAGAAACAGAATGGCTGTCACAAACACAGGTAGGAGTTAGGGGAGAAAAAATATTGAACATTAGTGGTGAGAAAGTTATACTCATAAAGGGTGGTGTACATTTGTGGGCTGAAACTCAATTACATTTTTATAACCACGGTTTATAAAAGGAAATTATTTTATTTATTTATTATTTATTTATTTATATTTTGATTTTTCGGCCCCACTTGGTGACGCTCAGGGGTTACTCCTGACTATGAGCTCAGAAATCGCTCCTGGCTTGGGGGACCATATGGGACATCAGGGGACCTAACAACTGTGGTCCATCATAGGCTAGCTCACACAAGGCAAAATGCACCACCGCTATCGCCCCAACAGGAAATTATTTTAATGTAATTTAGAATTTTTAATTTAAATAAAATTATACACATTGAAAAAAACTTCAGGACAGAATTAAATATCTAAGTCAAGGCAACAACAATGAAATCAAGATAGCCAATTTTAACATCAAAACAAAATAAACCTATTATACTGGCAGGCTAGGGGTCAAAAGTGGTAGTGGGATACACTTTGGAAACATTGGTGAAAGGAGGTTAACACTGATGGTGGAATTGACTCTGATACATTGTATGTCTAAAAGTCAACTATGAAGAACTTTGTAAATCATAATGATTTCAATAAATCCTTTATATATAATAATTTTCAAAATTGCTTTTAATGTGAAATTAATCTAGTAACCAAATCTGAGTATGATACTATACGCAACTTTTTCTTTAATACTTTAGGTAGCTACAAGAATATTAAGGTTAATAATGACAGTGTCAAGGTTAGGATGAACAAAAATGAAACCTCATACAAATTTCATTATAAGATTCATGCAAGCTCAGGGTTAAGATTTCTACGGCAGATTGAGTGTCATCTCTAATCTACACCTTAGGCACATTAATTGCTTCCAATTACTTCTAGTTTTATCATTTGTCAATATAAAAATGTGCTTTCAAAATCTTACCAAAAGTATTATGGCAAGAAATCAGAAGTTCCTGGAAAGGGATAATTATATGTTTCACATATGAAATCTTATAGATTGATAAAAGTATATGTGCATAGTAACAATTACCAATTTAATTAAAATAATCAATCACTCAAGTTAAACAAACTACAGAATGTTTTATAGCCATTAAAAGTATATTTAAATAGAGCTTCAGATATAATGAAGCTGATAGAAAGCTTATGTTGCACAAAACTAAACAGGGTTTGATACCTGACACTACAGATGGTTTTTGAGCACGAGATGTGCTAGGAAGCAAATGTGAAGTAAATTTGCTTGCATAGAGGCAGGCTATGGTGGTGGGTGTTTGATTAGGATTACTGGTGAAGAGATATTCACGTTGGCGGTGGGATTGATGGTTGAACATTTAATGCCTAAAATGACTGTATTTACCTAGTGAACAACTTAGTAAATTACACCATTATAATAAAAATTCGGAAAAATGTAAAACTGTAATTGGAAACAAAATGGGTAGAATTGAGGTGATTATGCTAAATAAATTAAGGAAGTAAAGGACAATTAACAATTTATTTTCCTTACAATTGGAATATAAATAGCTAATGCAATCAAATTTTTTAATTTGTTTTAAACTTGCTCTCAGATTCAGTGAAAACTATATTTAACTACCAAAGGTTGGAGGAACAAGAAAGTAGAAGAATAGTTTTGCTAATTGGATGACACAGAACTATTGGTTATGATGAGCTGTCTTATGCAGTTTAAGATATGTAAAGCTACATACCCAAACTTCTATAAGTACCTTTATGCAATTATGAATCAGTAAAATGAGTAAATATAAATTAAATAATATATCCTATCTTTTCAGTTTCCTAATTAGCAGGAGACAAATTATACAGAAACATATACACAGCAGTTATAATAAAATACAATAGAACTCCATTTAATAGTACTGAAATTTCTATAAGAGATAGCAAAATAATACATTTGCTACCTAAAAATGATTTTATATTTGAAAATCTAATGAATTCTAAGACTATACTTTCAGGGATCATTTCTATAGTACATGACTAGAGAAGTTTCTCTGATCGTGTAGAGAACCCGAAGCCACCATGCTCTCCTGAGGGTGAAGCCGGCTCTAGGTGTTGCAGAAGGTGTCGCTTCTGCAGCTGCCTCTTGCCATTGATGATCGTTCTCCCTTTCCTTTGGAAGGGGTAGAGGGAGAGGATTCAGTCTGAGTGGTAAATAATAATAATAATAATAATAATAATGATAATAATAAAAATAATAATTAAGAAAATCTAATGAATTCTGTAAAATTGATAAAATTTTAAGACATATGTTGTTAAGATTTTTTCTGAGTTTATTCTAGAAGTGCACAAAAGTCTATATTTCTAGAAAGTGAGCACTTTCTTAATGTAACCTTCTCTAGGCAGCAATAAAAAAATGAATGAAAAAGAGAAAGGGCCCTCTATATAGGTCAGTGGTTACCCTAAGATTGACCGTTGGGACTTAAAAGAAAAAGAATAAAGAAAAAGATGTAAGATCAAATTTTTAGCTAATTAACACTGAAAAGGTCATCTCTGTCCATTAAAACATGTTTTTTTGTTTCAGACCAATACATATTTTACAAAAATATTGATGTTTTATATATTTTTGCTAAATCCAAATTTATATTTAAACATATATGTTCAAAATATACCATCCTTTAAATATTCAATACTCACACTTTAATATATAGTATAATAATAATGTAGTAAAATAGCAGATAGTACATTTATGAATTCTTTTAATTTAATCACTGTGCCATTAATTATAGAATATAATTAATATGCTTTATTCATGCTCAGTGGTTACTAAATTTTATAATTGACTTGATATTTTTAACTTAAGTTTTATTATTTTCATCAGCAGCTACTATTTACCCATATTCTAATGTGGTCTCAAATAAAGTATTCTTTGGGCCTATTTAATTTATTGATTTTTCTTTAAAACTGTGATATTTAAAAAACTGTTTATTTAGCATACAAGGTTACCACTTCATATGCATTACCCAGTGATACCATCCTTTCAACAAAAACCCAAAGTTTCCTACCATTCCCCCAACCTGTTCCTTGAGTGATATGGTTTTGTATTTAATTATTTGAATTTGGGCCCCAGGCTTTCAGTTCTGTTGAATCTAATGGGATAGGTTATATAGATATTTTACCTCTACACCACAGAAGGCCAAAGGTTCCCGACCTTTGGCCTTGTGTTAGTTCTGACCATTTCTTTCTCTCCTCTGCATTTCTCTTCTTTGTTTGTCTTTTTTTTTCTTTTTACTATTTTTATTACTCTAGTTCTATTCAATTTGCTGCAAATTGCATTATTTCATCATTTCTTGAAGCTGCATAATATATCATTATAGCATTATGTATATACCACAGCATTGAAAACTACATTGAAAACTACAGATGTCTTTTAACACCTGATTGGGTGTTTTCATGTCCCATAAATTGAACTAACTGCTATAATGAATATGGGTGTTCATGTGTCTTGTCAAAAAGACATTTTTAATTTTGTGGATAGAAAAAAAACATTGGGTTTAATAGGTCATAATAAAAGGCTTTTTTATTGTATCTCAAATTATTGTCCATAAGATCTAAAACAGAAAATATTCCCTCCAGCAGGGAATGAGAGTACTATTTTCAATATTTCCTCCCAAAGCATTGGATGAGCCTATACTTTTTGATGTATTCCATTCTCATTAGTGTGAGGTGATACCTTATTGCCATTTCATTTGTATTCTACTGATAATAAGAGATTTTGGACACTTCTAATATATCTATTAATCATCCATGTATCTTCTCAAAATATATGCTAATTTACTCTTCCAAATTGTTTGTCTAGAGATGTTGTATTTTCTGAAATTAGTCTTTGTGAGTGATTTATATATCTTATGTATTAACCTTTTATTTGACATAATTTGTGCTAAAAATATCTCCCGAACATCAAGTATCTTTTAATTTTAGCTCATCTTTATTTTGCCATGAGGAAGCATTATAATTGGATCTAGTAATAGCCTCATTTATTTATATATTTGTTGTCTTTACAAATAGGTGAATATTGTTGAAAATAACTCTGATGTCCAAATTTTAGACAATTCTGACAATTTGTGTTCCTCTGTGTATTTTATGGAATTTGATCTAATGTCAAAGCCTCTGATCTATTTTGAATTGACTTTGTGTAAGGTGCCATATTTATTTTTCTGCATGAATCTATACAGGTTACAATTATCATATGTTAAAAATACTATATTTAGTCCACTTTGTTATAAATAAGTTGCCCATAAACCTGTGAATTTATCAGAAGGTACTCAATTATAAATTCTTGGTCATACAGATTATATGTAGTACCATACAGTTTTGCTTATTATTAATTTATGGCTTCATGTAAGGAAATGTAATACCTCCCAATATTTTTGTTTTTCAGAACTGCTTTGACTACTTGAAGTGTTGGTTCTTTTCATACAAATTTTATCAGTAAAATTCTAAGTCCTTGAGGAGTGATTTGGGGATTTAGGATAGAGTTGCCATCAATTATTTATTTGAAGTCAATCTTTAAAGAAAAGCTTCATCAATAACAAAACTCAACAAATCAAATTTGGTGGCTAAATGCAACCTGAATTATTTGAATACAAATAAATATTTTCAAACCATAATTCACGAGTGAGAAAGTTTTAGATCTCAAATATCTATAACAGTTTTGGACTGTATAATCTAATATATGGAACATAATGACCTTCTCAATTATGCAATTGATCATTTGTTTCTTTCTGGCCACACCCAGCAGTGTTCAGGTTATATTTTACTGTGCTCAGGAATCACTTATTTATATATTTTATGCATTAGTTTTGGGTCCCCCCTTGGAAAAACCATTACCCATGCATAAATTTGTTTCATATTAGCAGTAGGGATTCAAGAGTCATTAGAAATTATTATTCTCCTGACTCACAAGTTTAAGGCATTACTGATTTATTTTATAGTCCCGTGCAACTGACCCAGAAAACACAAAACACAGTGTCATTTCTATGAACAAAATTTCTTGCAGCAGACAATATTTTCCAGACTATTCCCTAATTCTACTCAAGTTCTTCACATTTTTGTTTTGGCTATCAAATTTCTAACTACATAGCCTTGATTTCTTTTTACTGATAAAGAAACAGGTGTTTATTTAAGAACATATCCTTGATTTTTAAAACAGCCTTTGTATTTGAAGTTTCCCTTGATATTTTAAAAATCTCATTAAACCTAGATATATCTTTATATGTCCTTATATCCTTCCTTTTATGTGCATTCAGCATCAAATAGTGTGCATGTTTTCAAGCCATTACTCTATTAACTTTTATGTTCTGCCCAACATGTAAGAGGTAGTTATATGAGTCTAAATCAATTCAACTAAATAACAAGGGGTTGAGATATAAACTAGAATTATAATATATTTATTTATGGTGAGAAGTATATAAAAGATATAAAGGTGGTTTATCTGTCTACAATTTCATATCTAGAAAACATCTGAAAATGTAACAAAATATATAGCATTTTTTGGTAAAAAAAGCTGCATACTTTCTTACAAGAATAAAAATAAGTGAGATAGCTGTTGAAAAATTAGGGACAGAGTTACTTAGTGATATAATTTAGGTAGTCTTAGATTGAATAGTTCTTCTATTTTGATTTTATTTTATTTATCCATTAATACATTTATTAAAAATATTTATTGGACACATGCTATGCTGAGCACCAAGTAAAATAGAAGATGCAGACTTGAAAAGCAGGTTTTTATCCCACTGAAATTATAGTTTATTGATGTAGTCAGCTATTAAAGTGATATCACACAAATAACTAATTATACTGTCTTCATTACTCTGAAGACAAATGAATTGGTGTTATGAGACTATGAATCAGAAGCCTTGATATTAAGTGGGAAGTGAGGAAATGCATCCCTGAAGAAGTAATTTTTAAAGTAGGATTTAAAGTATTAATAATGTGAATTTAACAACTGACTAGGATGAGAGTTTATATAATGTTAGATATGAACAACTTCTACAGGTGAGACATGATAAGAATATTTTAAGCTGAATACAAAGCTAATCTATATGAAACTAAATGAATGAAGGAAAATGATTAATGACCAAGTATAGAGGTAAATATTTAGAGGTGGAGATCATTTATTGCAGTCTGGGCTCTACTATAAGATATTTACACTTTCCTCAACTGAATTTGCTATGCAAGGAAGAGCCTGATTAGAATTTCTTTTAAAATGAACTGTATAATGTCAACTGGCTATTTATTGATGTGTTTTAGAAAGAAATTCTATAAATTGATTTGCTTTTTCTTTCATAATTTTTTTTTTGGTGGGGAGAAGAGTAACCTACTTTTAGACCATAGTTGGCTTTATTCAGGGCCTATCCTTAGGTCCCTGCTCTAAACTAACCATGATCACATACAGTCTTTGAGGTCACAATAAAATTGACCACACTTTAAGAAACTCAAACCCTGTACTATCTACCCAGCTTGCTTGCTTTTTCTTTCTTTTCTTTTCTTTTCTTCCTCCCTCCCTCCCTCTCTTCTTCCTTCCTTCCTTCCTTCCTTCCTTCCTTCCTTCCTTCCTCCCTTCTTTCCTTCCTTCCTTCCTTCCTTCCTTCCTTCCTTCCTTCCTTCCTTCCTTCCTTCCTTCCTTCCTTCCTTCCTTCCTCCCTTCCTTCCTTCCTCCCTTCTTTCCTTTCTCCCTTCTTTCCTTTCTCCCTCCCTCCCTTCCTCCCTCCCTTCCTCCCTCCCTTCCTCCCTCCCTTCCTCCCTCCCTTCCTCCCTCCCTTCCTCCCTCCCTTCCTTCTTTCTTCCTTCCTCTCTTCCTTCCTCTCTTCCTTCCTCTCTTCCTTCCTTCCTCCCTCCCTCCCTTTCTTCCTTCCTTTCTTCCTTTCTTCCTTCCTCTCTTCCTTCCTTCCTCCCTCCCTCCCTCCTTCCTTCCTTTCTTCCTTCCTTTCTTCCTCCCTCTCTTCCTTTCTCTATTCCTTCCTTCCTCCCTCCCTCCCTTTCTTCCTTTCTTCCTTCCTCCCTCCCTCCTCCCTCCCTCCCTCCCTCCCACCCTCCCTCCCTCCCTTCCTTCCTCCCTCCCTCCCTTCCTTCCTTCCTTCCTTCCTTCCTTCCTTCCTTCCTTCCTTCCTTCCTTCCTTTATCTTCTTTCTTTTTCTTTCTTCTTTCCTTTCTTACTTTCTTTTTCTCTTTTTCTCTCTCTTTTCTTTATTTCTCTTCCCTTCCCTTCCCCCCTTCTTTTTCTTTCTATTTCTTTCTTGTATTTTTGCTTCCTTTTATTATCTTTTGTTTTTATAATTTTTTTTTACTTTGAGAGAATCTTCCAACATTCTAAAGAATTGAACAATGTTAAATTGATGCCTAATCATTTTATGAGTGTGGATACTACTTTGAAAGGGCTTGTCTTTTTTTTTTTAATGATTTCTCTTTCAGTTATTTGCATACAATCATGCCATAGATTTTTTTTTAAATTCTGTCCCCTGCTACCTACCTTATGGTATTGCCTTACTGTTACTAAGAATTTTTATATTTCATGGAATCTTTTAGAAATTTATGTAGATAGTATTATGTTATCTGCCTATAGTGGTGATTTAACTTTTCTTTTACAACTTGGATCTCTTTGATTCTGCTTATTTTCAGAGGGCTGTTGAATGAACTTCCAGAACTATACTGAATAAAGCAGAGAACAAGGCATTCCTCACTTTGTAGTTGATTTTAGGGCTTAGTTTTAAGTGTTGTAAATATTCTAAAAATTGAATATCTTCAGTTTTTCACCATTGAGTACAATATTTGCTGTATTTTGTTATGGAAAGCTGTTATCTTGAGATACTAAGGAGCATACCATTGATGACACATGTATTTGTTGCTGAGATGAATAGTTATAAAAATTAGTAGGATGTATGATATACTGAGAGCAGAAGTAGCAATGTGGAAGATTCTGGAAAATATCCAAATCTTTTCAACTACTTTAACTTTATAATTCTCTCAAAGTTATTTCCAAGGGTCCCTTTGTACTATTAGTCATAAAATACTGTATGGAAAAAATGTTTATTAATGAGTCCAGATTCTTGCAAGATAGTATAGTAAGAAAGGACCAGCATTCAATATTCAGTATAGCATGCTGTCATCTAAGCACTGCCAGGAATGATCCCTGAGCTCAGAATCAGAAGTAAAACCTGAACACTGCCTGGTGTGGCCCAACAAAACTAGAGATAAGAAAAATGGCAAAAACACAAAAAAAACAAAAACAAAAACAAAAACAAAAACAAAAAAAACCTATTCAGGAAACTGAGTTTATTTCCATAAAATATATTTAAATGGATTTTTAAAATAATGAAGATAAGTGATTCAGTTTTATATCTTTTTGAAAAGATCTATCTAATGTTTTCAGATACAGCTATTTTTGTACATCTGCATTTTTCCAAATCTGGAACACATTTCAAAATTTTTCAGTCATTTGAATAACCAAACTGATGTTGAATGATTTTCTAACTGTTTTTAGATATGAAATCATGATTAGTATTTTCTTAAAATAATTTCCAGACTTTGCCTTTCCACATGTAATAGTTCATTTGACTATATAGACAAAATATGAATTATCTGTTAACATGGACCTATGGATATTTTCGGATATTTTCTTTCACATTTCAAAATGTTGTCTCTCAAATCTAAATTAGTGTCCAAGACATAATATTAGATACCACATTCTTTTCTGGTAATTTAACTTCTTCTTAATACCTAGTTCATGACCTCCTTGTATGAATAGTAATAATTTAAGAATAATTTTATATGTGTATGCCACATGTCATAAAACTAGTCTGTTGTTTTCTATATATATTTTGCATTCAAAACCATTTGTTATGTATTTAAAGTTGAACAAGTCTATGCAGAGTATATTGCAATATGTTCCTGCCATTCCTCACTAATGCCTTGATAAGTTAAATTAGATTATTCCTGAAATTTAGAAAAGGTTATAATTTAAATGCATTTAGTATTAAAATTTATATGGTTACATTCATAAATTCCTACCACTCTGTTTTGTATTTAGGAATTAAAAATTAATTGATGGAAATAAATTCTCATCTAGAATAATATGACATGAAAATAAAAGAAACTTTGCTGGCACAGAAATAATAAATATATGTGTAAATCTATTTACTGAAATTGATAATTCTGCCAGAACAAAACATCTGGCAGCATTATCTTGCATTGAAATACTTCTACTAAAAAAAAAAAAAGAAATACTTCTACTTGAAAATTAACCCTAAACATATATCTTGGTCATGGATTATAGAAAAAAGAATGTCAAGTAAGCGTGGTAGGATTGAAGATGAGGTGGATGTGAGATTAATAGAAAAATATTGGTGAAAGATCTTGGATGCATACCTTAGTGGAATAGAGATTAGATTACTTTATACATCAAAAACATAATAATAACAACTAATGTAAGTGTGTGACCCAAAATAAAATAACTATTTTTGTTAAATGTGTTTGAAAAAAAATGTAGGTTGAGGATAGTTATTACTTCAAATATCATAAAATTTGGATGTGAGAGCAACATTATTTTAGCATATATTCTCATTATTTATATGGTTATGTGAAAACTATACTCATTGTCATTTTTTTCCTGTCCTCTTGTGTTTCTGTTAGTGGAGAAAGAATTAATTTTTCTTAACATACCCTTGTTTGTAAATCATTTAAATTTGCTCACTTTTCTTTTACTAAAATGTGTATATATTAATAGTTTAAAATATAAAAAGTTGTGAAAATACAATATATATGTCAGACCCCCATAGACGAGAATATTTTTACTACTATTACTACTACTACTACTACTACTACTACTACTAAAAAGACAATGACTACAACTTTGACTACTAATAAGATGATAACTATGACTATGACTACTACTAATAGTAATAATATAAACTATAGAGAAAAGTACCATAGGTTTCAATTATTTCTATATCTTTAACACTGAGCAACTTATATCCCAGGACAGATGTTACTATACTAAAATATCTCTAGATAGATAATACGCATTATGACTAAAATTGTTAGTGGTAGGAAAACATATTTAGAGTTTGTTAATTTGTTTGTTTAACTTCCTATTACCAGGTTTTATATATATATATATATATATATATATATATTCTTCTATTAATAATAGAAAATGCATTAATTTAAAAAAACATTTTGTATGTATATAGTTTATTTTCACAACCATAAGCATATGAATATATTCTTCATTTTCTCCTTACAAGGCACATGTAGAATACCTACCACAAAATAAGTTATGTTATACAACTTTAGATCAGAATAGATTGTCACTGGGTTCAGAGGGTTCAGATGCATATTGAAATACAATATAAAAAATTTTAAATCACAGCTTGTTCGCCACCTCTATAGGTTCACAATATTCTCATAAGAGAAGCAAGCCACACCTCTATAATATATAGGTTCAAGGATATCATGGATGAAAACTTGGGTGCTCTAGGGAGGGGATGGTAGTGAATTTCTAGCCCTGTCAAAGCCCTGGCAGCTGTAACCACACCCATAGTCACTTCTGTGCTAGTGCCAGGCCAAATGTCACTGTTTCACCACTAATTTCTGCTGAGACACCTGACAAATACTCCAGGTTTGCTGGTTTGAGGGCTGAAAATTCTAGTATATTCTCAGTATGGAATAGGGTGGCCTCCATCCATCCACTCCATACTTCTAGAAGCCCAGCAGCTATACTGAAATACACATGTCAACTCATTGGTCCAGCTCCCCAGATCCTGGAATTCTGGAATCCCAACAAATACCTTAATACTGATGCTGCATTAAGAACACAACAAATTAATGTGAACATATGGGAGAAGCCACCTAAGTTTAACAATCAAAACCAACATAGTTTGCTCAACTAGAAATAATTTAGTAAATTTAAGAAAATGATTTAATGATACCATTGTTAAGATATACACTTCATAAATTTTCTGTTATGGGATTTTGTTTTGTTTTGTTTTGGTTTTGTATTTTTTGTTTTTGTTTTGGGACCACACCCGGTGATGTTCAGCCATTACTCCTGGCTATGCGCTCAGAAATCGCTTCTGGATTGGGGTACCATTGGGAACTCTGGGGAATGGAATCACGGTCCGTCCTAGATTAACACTTGCAAGGCAAATGTCCTACCCTTGCACCACTGCTCCGGCCCCATTACCATATGGGCAGATGTGTGTATGTGTGAAACTGGGGTAATGTTGAAGGGAACATTAGTTTGGTGGGGGGATTGGTGATGAAACTTTGAATGCAAAAACAACTTTATTACAAAAATCTTTGTAAAGCATGGTGTTGAAAAAATAGATTAAAAAGAAATAAACTATCTTCTTAAGCAAAAAAAAAATAAAACAAAATTAAGAACACAAAACCAATAACACTTAAATCACAAGTGATACATGCTCTTGATTTTAATATCTAGTAATCAGCAGTTTCTATATTATTCATCTGTGTTTTGAAAATTATTCAAGTTAACTTAAATATATATCGCATCTTTTTATGCTGCAGAAATCTTACTATATATTTTTTGTTCAGTCAGATTTCACCTATTTTATTTCATCCTCTACAAAACTTGACAATAAGTAAAATATTTTACTACCCTGCAAAGGAAATGAAGGCCAATACTTAACCTGGAGCATGGCTAATCTCATTCATTCATCTGATATGAAGAGCTAGATTAAAATGGACAGAGGTAAGGCAAGTCATAATTAAAAATGAGTGCTTTCTTTGGTCTTGTATTGCATAAAAAGTCTTCTAGTTACTTCTATTGTAATCAAAAGTGGCTCAATTTTATAAGTTTATTTTTATTATCCTCAAGTTGTTATTATTACTATACACTGGGTTAAATATAGGGAATTATATCTCATATAAGTATTTTGACTTTTGTGAAGAGTTTTCATAAGTAAATATGTTGATATTGCAATAGTATATCATTTTCCCATTGGAGAAATTCCAAACATCTCACCAATACATTTCAGCTCTTCTCACAATGACTTAAATCACTATTACTAAGCATCTATTACCAATTTTCTAAATCACAAAATATTTCTCTTTCAAAACCTTCAGTATCACTGAATGTCATTCCAAAACAAAATAAAATTTACAAAAATAGTAAAATCATCATAAATAACTTAAAAAGGCCTGCATCTTAATTTTCTTTGCTCATTCCTCAATACTATGAAATGCTGTCTTCATAATATAAATCTCTTATAATTTAGATAACTCAAACAGCTCACAAAAATTAAAGCTATATGTTTAATACTGTGTAAATATTATTTTAAAGGGGTTCTTATCCAAATCTGAAATCACAAAAATTTAATTGAAAAATACTATCAAAGTTTAAGAAAACTGATTTCAATTTTGAAAGAAGTTCTACTACTGTTAAATTTATGTTAACTAGCATCCTATGTTACTTAGGAATATTTCTCAAGGAAAAAATGTAATATAGTCAGTTTGAATAGTACCTTACTTTAAGAAATTGTGATAGCCACCACACTCTGCAGCAATCATTGCTTCATAGCTAGCAATCATTAACATGTAGGCAAAACCCACCACCAATAAAAAGATATATGACAGTTATCAACATTTTGGGGGAAATATATTGTTAATTAAGATACATATACTATTTTAAACATAATGGTATTGTATGCTTTTAAGAATACTTAATAGTGTAGCTATAACTTTTATATGTATGAAGAAAACAAAAAATTCATATGAGTCAGTTATTTAATATTTACTTAAGATAATCTGTAACTTAATGTGAGGTATACCTGGTAGGACCAAAAGGTGCTCTAATATGTCCAGTTCCATATTCATATGGTCATAAATAATTCCTGGTGAGATCAATCCCTGGGTTTTGTTTACTATTTTTACTTCATTTTTTATCATCATTATTTTATCATTTAGTCACTTTGAAATTACAAGTGTATTAATAGCATTCGATGTTTTAACACTTATCTATTCACCAGTGTTTAATATGTATAAAAATTTTTCTCATAAAACCGTATATGTTATTTTATATATTTTATACTTTTGTATTCAAACATAAAGATAATTCATAAATAATACTCAGAGCAGTATCTAATACCATAGTTATTGAAAATACTAAATGCTTTAATAAAATAATTCTGATTGTGTTACAATATAAAAACAATAAAAAATCAACCCAAAGTTGCAACTGATTAAACATATAAAATATGATATGTTTAGTTATTATGATTTTATAATGGTTCAATAAAACTTTTACTTTGACTCTGAATATAATGCATGTATGGAAATTTGTTATTTTCATATTTTTCTTTTATGGGGTGATGAGGTCATACCTAGATGGGCCCAGGTTGTGTTACTTGGTGTGCCGTGAAGGGTCTTTCCGGCAGTTCTTGGAACTCGATGTAGTGCTTGGGATTAAACTGCATCAACTGCATGCAAGTAACATTCATTACCTTCTTTAATATTGTTCCAGTCCCCATATAACCATATATTTTATTATATACAAAAACATACAATGATTTCTTTTTTTAAAAGCTGGAAGTAAGAAACATCCAGAGGTGCTCAGGTCTTACTTGTAAGTGTTGCAGTGATACTTCCTGGAGGTAGTCTGGAGACCAGATGCAGTGCCAGAGACTGAACCGTTCTTGACCATGCCATTGACAGAAACTTCACTCTTGTATTACCTTTCCATACTCACTGCATAGTCTTTGTAAGGTAACCACGTAGAAAATTATTAGTCTTTCAAGTTGCTCAAGGTATAAAATTCCACTCATGTCTTCATGTTTATAGCTTTTGGAAGATAAATGTTAATTTCTAATCATTCACTATATTTCTTTAATAAATGAAACATTAAAAAACCTATACATATAGTGTCTAGGAAAATAGTTCTAAGGGCTAAAGCACATATTTTGAATGTTGCTGACTCCAGATAAATTCTTTGCACTGTATATGCCATAAGTCTAATAACCAAAAGTGATTCCCAAGTACATAGTCAGAAGTGAACTCTGAACGCAGTCACATGTTAGCCCAAACAGCATAAAAAGTATTCAAGATTGGAGCCAGAGTGATAGCACAGTGGTAAAAAGGGCATTTGCCTTGCACGCAGCCGACCTAGGAGGAATCCGGGTTTGATTCCTGGCATCTCATATGGTTCCCCAAGTCTGACAGGAATGATTTCTGAGCCGGAGCCAGGAGTAACTCCTGAGCACTGCGGGATGTGGCCTCAAAACAAAACAAGAAAGTATTCAGAATATTAGCATATATAGAAAATCATATAGATATAAAAGTAGTTGCATACATACCTTACTTTAAATTCAAACACATTAAATACTTTTATAAAATAATTTGTTTAAATTTTATAAAAAACTACTTTAAACAATTATACTTTATTTTTATTTGGCTTTTAGCTCATCAAGGCTTCCTGCTGACTATATGCTTAAGAGACACCATCTCACACCACAGAGATTGGCATATATCACAAAGAATGAGAACAATCAGTGTTGGCAGGGATGTGGAGAGAAAGGAACTCTTATCCACTGCTGTTGGGGATGCCGTCTAGTCCAACCTCTATGGCAAGCGTTATGGAGATTCCTCCAAAATCTGGAAATTGAGCTCCCATTCGACCCAGCTATTCCACTCCTAGGGATATACCCTAGGAACACAAGAATACAATAGAAAAACCCCTTCCTCACACCTATATTTATTGCAGCACTATTCACAATAGCCAGGCTCTGGAAACAACCAAGATGCCCTTCAACAGACGAATGGCTAAAGAAACTGTGGTACATATATACAATGGAATATTATGCAGCCATCAGTAGAGATGAAGTCATGAAATTTTCCTATACATGGATGTACATGGAATCTATCATGCCGAGTGAAATAAATCAGAGGGAGAGAGAGACACACACAGAGAATAGTCTCACTCATCTATGGGTTTTAAGAAAAATAAAAGTCATCTTTGCAACAATCCTCAGAGACAATGAGAGGAGGGCTGGAACTTCCAGCTCACTTCATGAAGCTCACCACCAAGAGTGGTGAGTACAGTTATAGAAATAACTACACTGAGAACTACCATAACCAATGAATGAGGGAACTGGAAAGCCTGTCTAGAGTACAGGTGGGGGTGGGGTGGAATGGAGGGAGATTTGGGACATTGGTGGTGGGAATGTTGCACTGGTGAAGGGGGGTGTTCTTTACATGACTGAAACCTAATCACAATCATATTTGTAATCAAGATGTTTAAATAAAGATATTATTAAAAAAAAGTCAGCATAGGCCACAGTGGATCAAACTGCATGCAAGGCAAGTGATTTTCCCACTTTCCTAAATTTTTAGTCCTAATTTCTTCTATGCTCATCCCTCATTCCAAGAGTTAGCAAAATACTCTTGTGTTACATATTCTAAACATGCTTAATACTTGTGACTTTCTTTGCTTTGATCACACTGAAATTATGTTAGCCATTTTGCAAATTGTGTAATTTTTACAGAATGGATTCTAAAGTATTTATATAATACTCTAAATGCACTAAACTATATAAATGTGCAGTTAGGATAATTTTGATTTTATGGAAGTTAGGATTCAGTAACAATTATATTTTAATTAACAGAAAATGCCAAGATATATAATTTTAACAGAAATATACAAGACATTAAGGTGTAAGGCCATTGCAGCATAGTTTACTGAATTTATATATATATATATATATATATATATATATATTCATTGTTTAATAAAAATAAATTAAATACCAGTGGTATAGTTTTCAAGATTTGTATTTATCTTAAATTTTTTCTTAATGGGATAAATAAACATTAATTTACTATACATTTGGTTACATAGAAACATTAAGATTCATTACTCAATAAGAATACAGATTTTATCTATTTATCATTCTATTATTTATTTATTTATTTTAATTTGAGGGCCACACCTGGTGGTGCTCAGGGGTTACTCCTAGCTCAGCACTCAGGAATGACTCTTGGAAGGCTCTGGGAAACCTATGGGATGTTAAAAGATAGAACCTGGGTCGACTATCAATTGTGTGCAAGCCAAACTGTTCTCTCACTCCAGCTTCAGAATACAGATCATTTTTCCTTTTTTTATATTAACCAATGAAAATGTAGGTACTTATCTAAAGATATTGCAAGATAAACATATATTTTGTATTTATTTATATCGTTAGCCACACTATTCAGGAATAAAGCTTGCCATATCTCAATTGTGCCATATGGTACATTTTTCTAGTTTAAAAAAAGAAAAATTAGTTGGCTAGAGATATAGTATGTGTAATATAGGCACTTGTCATGCATGTGGCTGATACCAGTTTTATCTCTGAATTATATGTGATACCCAAAGCACCACTAGGAGTGATTCCTGAGTACAGAGCCAAGAGTATGGTGGGTATAGCCCAACAGAGTCAAGCCCCTGAGGAGGTGAGTGACAAAACAGCAACAAAAAACACTCATCTCAGACAAAATCAAACCTGAACTTCAATGCTGTGATTACTAAAATAGGCAGAAAAGACAAGAATAGGTTTGGGGAGAGTCTTCAAAGAACTGAAATGGAGGAATATTGGTGAAAACTTTAAGAGTCTGGTCTTGTCACAATATGTTACAACAATCAGTTAATAAGAATTTCTCATGTAAGTTTCACTGAAAATATCATGATATATATAAACATATATAGTTTCTCTAAATGTGGGTACTGTGTACAATAGTTTTGAGTGCTGTTTTAGTTTTTAATTCTGAAATTAAATTAAATAACAACTTTAATTAGAGAGGTAAAATATCTCCAGTAAAGCAATAAATAAAACCAACTAATTCTATAAATTATTTTTCTTATTTATAACATTTAAGCAACTAGGCACAAAGTTCATGAATATCACATTTGGATTATATTGAGAAGCTTCATTTTCTTCTTCAACAATTTATGAAGATAAAACTAAATACATAGTTCCCCCCTTTTAAAAGTTATTTTATTTTATTACATTACTTTATTGCTAGAGACATAATCATTGTATTAAATTTTTTCAATCTTATTTTTTTGAGGTCAATAAAGAAATTCAAGGCAACACATACTATTTCCTTGGTATCTCTTTTGCACATTAAACTAGTCCATTGGTTTCATCCTTTCTCTGAGGAATCAAAATATTGTTAATTTTTACAAGAACTCATAGCCATATGTATTTTAAATGTGTTTGTTTAGTCAATATATATTTATGAACTTCTATTGTTATGAATGCAGTGTATCGAAAATAATAGAATTATAGTGGCTAATCTAGAAATAGGCTGCATGAAGCCAAGAAGTTTAATGAGACTGCATCGCCCTTTGATGTACAAAATATGTTACTGGACACAGGGCTACAAAGGAAATGTACAGTCTTCTCAAGCATATTCAATAATATTGAAAAGTCAGAATTATTGGCTGAAATAGAGCAGTGACTAAAGAACACTTAGGTTAAAAAACCAGCAGGATGCTTTCTTTGCATACAGCCAAGCTGATTCCATCTCTAGCACTTCATATGGTTTCCAGAGGTGATGATCCCTGAGCACAGAATTAGGAGTAAGTGCTGAGCACAGTTGAGTGTAGAGCAGAAACAAAAACAAAAACAAAAAAATACTTATAAAGCAAACAAACAAATACAACACTTCCACATACTCAAAACAGCATGTGACAAATAATTTAAAAGGATGGTATTAAAATTCTGTTTACCGCATCAGTAAGAACTTAATAGATGAGGGCATGTGAAATTAAGTTTTGATTCATACTTATATCTTAAGACAGTAAGAATAACAACAGCGATTTGTTAACAATTTACATATACTGACATAGTAAACTGCATATGCTGAAAGAATGCATAGGTGCTTAGCTGTAATTAAGGTTATTTATGAAAGCATTCATTCTCAAAGCAAGAAAGTTAATAAGTAGACAGGTTAGAATGATCTCTGAAACATTATTGAACTAATTATATATATAGTATTTTTTCTCTTACACTCTGTTGCTAAATGCCCACTATTCTATGTTGCCATATGGAATGGAGTTAAGAATGGTATATGAGTGTTGCAGTTAGCATAGCTCAAATATAGTTAATAAATTCCTTAGAGTCAATAACTGCCACTCTTCTTTGAATTACAAGACAATGATCAAATTTATAACAAATCTTGATGGGAATGGAGTAGTAATGGGATGATTTTAAATTAGGTAATAACATTTATACACAACATGAATTTATTTAGTTCATTTATAAAATGAAATATGAGACTATAATGATAGTGCAGTGATAGAGTGATTGCCTTGCATATGGCTGTCTGGGGTTTGATCTCTGGTACACTGCATGGTTCCTGAGCCCACCATAAATGGTTTCTGAGTGTAACACCAGGAATAAACCCTGAGAACCACCAAGTATGGTTCTAATCCCCCAAAGAAATAAATGAATACATAAAATATTAAAAGATATGTTTAACATATTGCTTTGCTTCCCACTCTACATCTCATCATATTTTGAACTTCTAAGTCTTTTAATTTCCTTTATGCAGTAATACATTATTAAAATGTTCTTATTTGACTAGTTAATGAAATGTATGTATCTATAGAATTTACTTGAACAAGGTTTAACTATCAATGATACTCATCTATAAGAAAGAAGTTATTATTAGAGTTATTTTGATAACCATTTTAAGGAGAATTTATACCTTTAAGATGTGTATGCTGAAGTCACAGAAAAGATTGCTCAAGTATATGGATAAAACAAGGATATGGTACTTAATGAAATGAAGTCAAAAAGATAATTTCTCTTATTTGTGGAAATGTAAATAAAAATGGTCATAAGCAAAGACAAACTCCTAAAGAAGATATTGATTATTTCTATTGGAGAGGGGGAAAGTTGGGTGTGGTGGTCATGGTTTATGAAGAAGATTAAAATGGTACAAACTTTTAGTTACGGTAAAAGAAATAAACCATTTGCATTTTTAAATAATTTAAAGAACCATTTTTATCTCTATTATAGCATATGTTTCTGTGCTCAGGAGTTACCACAAGTACCATCAATAGTCACCCCTGAATCAGGAATAGTCTCAAGGACTTCTAAGGTGCTCCCCTATCCCTGAATCACCCTAAAACTTGCATAATAAAATAAGTAAGTCATGAGCCTGGAAAGATGCTGGCTCAGGGTTCAATACAGCACCATGTCACTTCCAAGACAGCCATAAATTATTCCTAACCATAGAATCAAGAGTAAATTCTGAACATCACTAGATGTGACCCCTCAAAAATAAAGTCAAAAGGATATAATGTACCGCACAGTGACTATAGTTATACTGACAGATTATTTGAAAGTTCTTGATAAGTATGTCATATAAAAACATTATGCATTGCCAGATATTTACAGAGTATTTCATAATGCATACAAATTTTGAATAATTATTATAAACATAAACTGGTATACATATAATTCATTAAAATGAAGCAAGTTTTAATGAATCATATATACCTTATCTCACGTTTATTCTTCATGCAATTAAAATCCATCAAAATGAAATAAAATAATAATCAGAAATAGAAGGAAACAATTTTTCAGTGCATAAATGACTCATCATAGTTACCAATATTTAGCTTCATAATTTATCTTTTCATATTATATTATAAAGTACAATGAATTTAAATGTCTAAAAATATATTAGTTGTGTTCCTTTCATTAACCATAGGGACCAGGGAAGTGTGTCAACATCCCTGACATGTGTGAGGTTCTGGGTTCAATCCTTGAAAATAAAAAATAATTCTTGATAAAATAATCTGAAGAAATTATGTTAACATACTTAAAAATTAGCTAGAAAGTTTTATTTGTATAAGAAAATATCCCTAAATTAAAAAATTTTAATACATAATTTTACAATCTGTAATATTGAATTAGCTAAATCTTTAAAAATGCATTGGCATTTGCTTATCCTTGTGTTTTATTTTGCACTTGAATTAAAAAAGTTGTTATTGCTCTTCTTGCAAATGTTTAGTTTTTGGTGCAATGATTGTAAATCAAAAGTTATTATAGTGACTTAGAATCATGTTGAAAGTTAGTAAATCTCTGGGATTTAAAGATCAGTAACAACTAATATGAAAAAATTTTTTAAAGTATTAACTGCTTATCATAACAGAGAGAGAACATTTTCATTTATTTCCTCTAATTCCATTTCTCTTCTTATTAAGTTTTCCTGAAGGAATAGTGAGAGGTTCAAGTAATGTTGCACAAGCTATCCAATAATAATGTTTCCTAGATTCATTCCCCTTTTATTTTCCTAACACATGTAATGAGCTGTTAGAAAGGGAGTAGCAGATTTTCAAATTGAGGTTAAATCTAGGGAAAAGCACAGATTAAATAAAAAGTCCAAAATTAAAGAAATGTCCAATTGAGAAATCACTAAAGCTTTTTTTAAAAAAAAAATATGCAGGTGATGGAGTAATAGTACCAGGTCAAGAGGACAGACCTTGGTTGAATCCCCGATGTCCCATATGGTCCCCCAAGCTAGGAGCGTTTTCTGAGCGCACATAGGAGTAACCCCTGAGCATCACTGGGTGTGGCACAAGAAAACAGACAAAAAATTTATCAGGTCAGACATTTGTTTTGCAGTTGGCTCACCTTGAATCGATGTCTGGCACACACACAAATGATCTACTAGACCCTCAAGGACAGCCAGGATTAAGCAATGAATAGCACCAGATATGACCCCAAAACAAAACAAAACAAAACAAAACAAAACAAAAATCTTCAAGGTTTATCGTATACAGTTGAGGAATATTATTTATAGTTTAGATATGTCATAGAAATTCTTATTATTAAGTTAACACAAATAATAAATAAAGGAGAGTTGTTTTACCAAAATTGTGTAAAAAAAAAGTAGAATTCCAGTAAAATATAACAGCTGCACTTTCAGAAAAATTTTCATTGTAAATGAAAGAAAGTTCTTGAAAATGAGTGAATTCTAGAAACAAGAGGTAATTTTGAAACAAATACCTTTCGTTTGTATTTAAGTTAAATAAAAACATTATTTTGAATGACAGAAAAGATATAAGGGCATGTAAGAAGTGCTAAAGAAGGGTTTGAAGTTTTAGAGAAAGTTTTCATAGTTTTAAAGAATCTGATGATTCTTGATTTCTAAATATTTTATTAATATATGTATTCATGTTTTTTATTGGACTTATAAAAGTATTCTCAATAAAGAAAATGTATTTATTTTCTCATTACAAGTACAAAGATAAATAAATCAGATAACTTAGTATTCTTGTGCACATTCATTAATCCCCTATTTTACAATGACACTTAATTTGAGCCAATAAAATTTCTTTAGTAACAAATGTTTCTTGGTTTTGCATCAAAAAAGAAATAAATGAATGGAAGCTAGCAGAAAGAATAGAAAAATAGGGTCAAGAAAAATAAAACATTTTTAATACTTTCCCATAATCAATATTATCTGTTTTAGCACCTGTTTCCAAAATGCCTCACCACTCCAAAAGAAAATTATGGTCTTTACTAAATCCTACAAAAATGAAAAACTCTAAACTAAACATTCATATTAATTTACACAAAAGGCAAAAGTACACAAAATATTACATTATAAATGGTATATAAAATAGTTTTTGTAATACAGTGACTCTAATCATTAATAGAAAAGACTATTTGTGGGGTTGGAGTGGTGGCGTAAGCAGTAAGGTGTCTACCTTGCCCACGCTAGCCTAGGATGGACCACAGTTTGATTCCCCCAGCATCCATATGGTCCCCCAAGCCAGGAGCGATTTCTGAGCTCATAGCCAGCACATAGCTAGGAATAACCCCTGGGCATCACCAGGTGTGGCCTAAACATCAAAAAAAAAAAAAAAGGAAAAAAGAAAAAAAAAGTATTTGTTATTAAATTTAATTAATTTATCCAGGCTTACTTCTATATGTTATCACAATTTGGTTTTTTTTTTCCATTGAGGGGCACTTAATGCAAGCTCTCTGCCAACTTATCATAAACTAATGAATATGGTGCAAATTATAGTCACTATCTACTCATAAACAAGTGGGTATTTTGAATAAATTAAAGAAATATTTAAATAGGTGTGTGAATCTCTGATGGTGGGTGTGGTGTCAAAACACTTTATGCCTAAAATTCTATTAACAGTATTGAAATAATGATGCTTAAATATAAATTAGACATAAAATTCATTATTTTTACTAAGTTCATCTACTTTAACATTTTAATATTAGATCAATCTTAGTTGTATTGTAATATCTCCCTGGAAACATAGTAATGATTTTTCACAATCATTATTTTATATTAAGATTAAAAATTCTTATAAAAACTATCATGTCAATGAGACAGAGAGGAAACAAAACTGATTACCAAAATATATTATTTTTAGAAGCAAATGTTATCATAGTTAAAGAAGCTAGCGAAAGCATCACATCTTCACAACTTGTAAACAGAGATGTAACCTGCTTTCTTTTTTTTTTTTTTTTTTTTTTTTTTTTTTTGGTTTTTGGGCCACACCCTGTGACGCTCAGGGGTTACTCCTAGCTATGCGCTCAGAAGTTGCTCCTGGCTTCTTGGGGGACCATATGGGACGCCGGGGGATCGAACCTCGGTCCGTCCTAGGCTAGCGCAGGCAAGGCAGGCACCTTACCTCCAGCACCACCGCCCGGCCCCTATGTAACCTGCTTTCTTGAAATGAAAATCTTCCCCTTCATTTTAATTCTGTAAAGCATATTTAAGTACTCATCTTTCTTTATTATATACTTATTATCACTTAATAATGATTCTAGAAGGGACAAATTGAATGATACATTTCAGATATTTATATCTTTAATTTACCTCAAATATCTCATTTTTACATAACAAGTAAATTACAAGGGCTTATGAAATTAAGTTATTAAAATGATTTTGTCCTGATAATATATTCTATAAAAAGCAAAATGAGAACGAATCACTTATTTTTCATTTTACTCATGTTGTATATTTATAAGATTAATTTCTTCACTGTGAGAATTTAAATGAACTATGTCCTTATTACTCAAATAACAAAATCAAACAAATAGAATGATAAAATAATTTGTGAATTCAGAAATAACAATTACACTCATATGGTTTACATGTGAATATTCTCAAAGTAAAGATTTGTTATTTCATCCATGGTCACCCACATTGTAGCTAGACAGAAGCAAAGAAAATCAGTACATAGACCTGCAAGTGTTATATTTGTTAAGAAAAATTCTTAATTTACAAAAGTGAATAATTTAGTATATATAAACTATGTATATACCCCACATATACATATAAGAGTAATTTATATATAAATGCATGAATATGTACATATCCACAGCAAATTACCTTTTACACATATTATTGCTTCTATTATTTTTAAATGTCACTTAATCTGAAAGCATTATAAAATTGGTGATATTTTAGTCTGCTCATCTGAATTTTCATTGATACTCAGTTTGAGCTACTTTATAAATGTTTATATTTAAAACAACAGAGCTCAAGTACAGAATTTTTTCATCATTGCCTCTCATCTAATCTCGAATCATCAAGTCATATGTCTCAAGTTTTAGTAATGTTTCCATTGTCATAGTCATTTATAAAATTTCACTGGCATAGCATAAATGCAAATAAATATATCTGTTTAAACAAAAAATATACTAAATAAATGAAAATAATATGCTGCAGTTGCTTAAAAATTCTTTTGTTCTTCAATTGCAATATCACTGTTTCTTAGTTTCAAACATAAATATCATACTTTAAGATACCAAACATTTAAGTAACATGCTTAATTAAGAAAGCACATTTCTTAACCTAGTCATCAAATTTTCCATTATCTTTTCCTATATTTTAATTTAAAGCATTGTGGTCATCATTATTACATATAAACATATGTTTTTGACATTTTGCAATTGGATAAAAATATGTAAACTTTTAAATAAAACCTAACTTCTCTAGGAATAATATTATATATTTGTAGATATATAATGTTAAATATATTACTGAATCAACTTGAGATTTCATTTTCAATTATTTTCCACTCACCATCTTGCATTTAAATTATGTAACAATCCATTTTACCATTTTAAAGTATGGTCATTTAATATTTTTAAATTTCATTAAATTATAACTTAGATTTGTCTTACATGGATCAGCTTCGATTGAATTTACTATAACTACATTAGTGGTTTTTCTGAAAAAATTGTAATTTTTTTTCTGAAATGAAAACTTAAATACCATTAATACCTACAGTACTTTGAGAAGACACATCTGGTATTAAATATGAAATTATTTTAGGCAATACTAATACATGTCCAAAGAAGTGGCCTAGTCCAGGGGTAAAACAAAACACTATGGAAGCAAAAAAAAAACAGTTTCATTTGATACAAAATTCCATTCTCATATAATTTATTTCCCTAAATAAATTTATTATTTATTCAGAAGTAAATTTCTCTCTATATTCAACTGTCTTACATTCCTCAATTCATAAATAAAATATAAACATATTTATCAAGTCAAGTAATCTGCTGTGGTTATGACACTCAATTTCAAATATCAAAAGCACCAGAGTAATTGAGATTGTACTTTAACCTGATTTGTATGTGTTAAATGAATGTGTGCCTACTTATTAAAGAAATGACAGTTCATCAGAAGTATGTAGCTTTTCGGTTGTAGTTTTGACTATTCGTATGCTTTCTACTGTGCACCAATTTATTTTAATAGGATGAATATGAGCATAATAAGTCCTTATTTTAAAGGGACTTTAGGATCCTGATTAAAGTCATATTAAAAGTAAATAATAACTTCCAAGAAGAGAAAGATAGCAAACAAAATGATGACAGTGATGATCAAAAGAATAAAATAACTAAAATTTGATTCATGTTAAAGCAAAATAAAAATTAATTAACAGAATGACACCATATTTAAAAGTGGGCCTAATCCTCTTGCATAAAAAGTGGTGCATTCATTAATATCTTGATAGTAATATTGAATCATTTACATGAAATCTTTTTCGTGTAAAGTAATTCCAAAATAATTCTTCAATTAAGTTTAACGTACAATGTAGCAAATGCAACTGCAGCTCTGAAAAGGGTGCATTTTTCTATTACCATACTTGTGTTTTCTATTTCATGCACCTTGTATGGATATGTATGTATGATTAATAAAAATGCATACATATGTATGTATGTCTAAAAGACATATCTCTCTATATAATTAGAATAAATATACGTATTCTCTTCTAGACATTATTTTTTCAATATAAATCTTTAGGTTTTTTATACCAGTTGCACAACATTAGAAGCTGAATATTTTTATGAAAAATTTGATGTAAGGCATTAGTAACTTGTGGAGAATTACATTCAACACATAATCATTTCTATTAAGAGCGGTTTGAAGAAACACAAGCAAAGAAACTCACTTTTTAAATTTGTTTTTACAGAGACTGTGGATCACCCGAACTCTGCTGCCCCCTATTGGCAGTATTAGATAAATTCCTGCCTACAACTGTGTATTTAGTTTTCTCTACAAACAAGATATTGGCACCTTAAAATCCAATTTTCTTTGGTTTTTCTCACTTATAAATGACTCATATCTTGTCTTATTATCTAAATAATTTTCCAATATTACCTTAATTTTATACAGAAAGAAAAACTGTGTTGGTACCTCATACCTTATCAATTCAAGCGTGACTGGTCAGTAGTTGTGAGACTAGTCAAACTTCACAACTTTCATTAGCACATTCTCCCAGTCAAACTGGCACCAATGCCTTGGATTTTCATAGGGCCATGTGTGATTGCAAATTTAGTTCACATTAAGAATAACAATTTCAATTTTCTTATACTGCATGTCATTTACTATATTAAGCTGAGTGCAACATTATCCACCTCCTCCTAATCAAAGCCCATTATTCTTAGCAACCTCTTTACTGTGTCTTCTCCCAATTAAATGTTATATAGGAAATATGGTGCATCACTAAGATACTAAGTTTGGAATTTATAATTAACACGCAAATAAAAATCAGGTTTTTTTTTTTAATTCCCCAGGATATCCTGGTATGGGATGGAGGTGGTGGGTTATCTGATGTATCAATCTCACAGTGCATCAAAATTGTTTTTAAGCTAGCTTTCTATATAATAAGTGAAAGAAATATTTTTAATGAGAGGAGAAAAGGCATGGCATAGCTGAAGTTAAGGTTCAAGCTTTGTATCCTCTATATATAATATATTATGTTTTTCAAAAACTTTTTATTAGGAAAGCTATACCAGACGCATAATCACTATACAATGATTAAACATTACCTTTACAATTTATAATCACTGAAATTACAGAATAAATATATGCACATTTCTTTTGAATCTTTGAGTGTGAGAAGACATTAAAAGTGCTTCCTACAAAGCTGTTAGTGATATATACCCAGTTGTTTTTATGTGTTTTTAATATTATATATATATATAAGAAAGTGCAGATGTTCTCCAAAAAATCTTGGCATCACAAAATGAAGTGTCACAAAGAGGGTACACATCCGAAGATGTATGCTTCCAATTGTTAAACCACCAGGCCTCCAGTTCAGAAGGATCCAGACTAGTATGTGACTTCTCTTAGAATAGTAGGAAAAAAATATGTGAGCTGTACATTAAGAATAAAGAGAAGGTGGTAATATAGAGTGGAAATGAATGGATCAAACCCAAACAAATTAGATTGGGGTAAATGAAAAAGGCGTGTGTGTGTGTGTGTGTGTGTGTGTGTGTGTGTGTGTATGGGTTCCTGTGTGTGCCTGCACCTGGAGGAAGAGGCTGCAGGTGGAGGGTCTGAACTGTGCATGGATTTGGGATTCGCATGGATATGTGTTTGAAAGACAAGAGTGGGTGAGAGAACATTCGAGCAAGACCCGCCCCCTCCCTCCCCTTCTTGCAGTTTCCAGGCATGCAGCAAACTGCAGTGTTAATACATGTACAGAATCTGTGCCATGATGAGAAGAGGAAAGAAAGCCACAAATGTCAATTTTCTCCCCCCACCCCCACCATCAAACAAAACTACAACTAAAAACAATTAATTTACCGAAAATAAAGACACGCAGAATTTTACTTAATTAGGATCAATACAATGATCCCCATTATACCTTATACATGGCACAGTCAAAGTCTCAAGTTTCAGTATAAAAAATAATGATAACATTTGCTGGCAAAAGTCTGCGAAGGCACTTCATTGATTAATGATCTGAGTATGGCCCTTCCTCCAAATCACATAAGAGAGGGAAGAGCATACATCTGTATTTTCTAGTTATCATGCGATTTTGAGTTCCTTTCAGGGCAGAGAAGTTTGTGAGAATGGAGTTATTGGGACAAATATAAAGGGAGAGAGGGGTATATTTCTTTTTACTTTTTCATTGTGGGGGAATACACAGATTTTTTTTTCTTTTTTTCTGTTAGAACCTATATGTTGTTTTCTCCAAGACTTCGAGGTAATCCGGCTTGGTTTGAAGTTTGGCCCTTAACTCGAGGTAATCACTTTTTTGGGTTGGGTGGTCTGTGAAGCCCTTTCCAGCCGAAAAGAGAAGGGTTTCTTTGATCCTGGCATCCTGCTGCAAGTCTGGGTATTGCATGCCAGGAGGATGGACATGCAGTTCCTTTAACTTGGGCACTGTGCCATAAAGACAGTCCACAAAACCCACTGTGCAGGTGGCCGGCTGTGGTCTCTCTCGGTCTCGTAGCATACTGCCACCACCACAACCTCCCCCAGGAGGGAACAGCACCACCCCGCCATTCTTCTCATGGTGACGGAACCCAGTCAAGTCTCCTCCAGGTCCTGCCACGACCCCTGCAAGCCCACCCCCTACTGGGTGGTGAGGGTGATGGTGATTGACTGTTACTATAGTGTTGAGCTGGGAGCTGGACACTGCCAGGGCCCACTCTTTTTCTTTCTCCAGCAAGGTCCGGTAGTTGCTGTGGTTCTCCTTGGGTGTCTCTGTGAACTGCTCACTGCCTAGGAGAACCTCGCCCATTCCTGGTGGCTGTGCCCCAGGACCACCCCGCTCCGCCGTGCTGGCCTCCTGGAGTGCGGTGACAGCTGCTTCTTCCTCCTCGCGAGGCTTGTATATGGGATTGTTACACATCTGGGTAACAGGATGGGGGATGTACTCGTATACATGACCCACAGGAGGGGCCTTGTCAGGGGAAGAGAGAGTTGGTCGGCCTCCACCCCCACTTCCACCTCCACCTCCTCCGCCATCCTCAAACAGCCGATGGCATTGCATCTGGATGCCAGTAAGGTCCACACCTTCCTGCCTCTTGCTCCTGAAGGGGAGCTTCTTTCGGCGCCTTCGAAGAACATATGCAAAGAGGCCAGCAGCCACAAAGACGGCTGAGAAAAACAGAACTAGTAGGCTGAGGATAAGCACAGACAGTGGCACCGGCCCCCCCGGAGGAGAGAATTCATAAGGAGGTGCACTTGTTGGTCCCCCAGCCAGGTGAGAATCTCCCGGCTGAGCTGGGGATACTCCAACAGGTACAGCATGCAGCATCTCTGGGCAGAGAACCTCCAGTTCGACATTGCGGACATCCCGGTGGGTGAGGTTCTCGGGGCTTCGGCAAAGCACATCGCCCACCACGCTGACCGAACTGATGGTCTCGATCCATTGTTTGAAGGGGACTAAGTCACAGGTACAGTCCCACGGATTCTCGTTGAGGTCTATCTGGACGATGGCATTCAAGTGTTCGAGGACACCAGCCACAGGAAGGTAGAGGAAGTAGTTCTTCCTTAAGTTGAGCCGGGCCAGAGAGGTGCCTGCAAAGGCGTCTGTTGGCAGGGTCCTCAACAAGTTATTGTTGAGGAAGAGGAGCTTCAAATTGGGCATGAGGCTGAAGGCTGCGGGCTGGATTTCCCGGATGACGTTGAACTCAAAGTATAAGTAGTGCAAACTCTGGAGGCCTCGAAACATGCCTGGGGTCAACCTCTCAATATCATTGCCATTGAGAAAGAGGCTCTTTAGGTTAGGCAGGTTGATGAAAGCGCCATCCTGGACATAGGAAATACGATTGTTTCCCAAATGTAAGAGATCCAAGGAAGAGAAATTCCAAAAGTCAGAGCGGTATATTTTTTGAATCAGATTGCTACTAAGGTACAGTTTCTTGGCATTCAGTGGCCTTGGAAGAAGTTCAGAAATGTTATTAAATCCTCGTTCCTTGCAGTTGACAGTCAAGCCGAGGTCATTGATATGCAAATTGCAGGTGCACCCAGTAGGGCATATAATGGGGATAGGTGGTCTAGTTTGATAAGGGGCAATGGGAGGTTGGTTTGGACCAGGATATAAAGCTTGGGATGTGGAGGGTGGCCTGGGTGTTCTGGGCTGTTTAGTGGGTTTGGGTTGTTTATTTGAGGATTTATATTCAACAGATGAAGCAGTAAAATGAACAGAAGACAACATTGAAGAAGGCTTCGTGGGCCATGCATTCTCCTTGCCTGATGATAGGTGGGGGATCCCCAAACTAGCCTCCACCTCAGAATCAGACAACAATGGGCATAGTTCTGTCTTCCTGATTTCTCGTAGATCCTTTCCATGGAAATGGAAAGGTGTTTCACATGTGATATCTCCCACCAGGGCTGTATAAGGAATTCGCTCCAGCCAACTCTTCAATTGTACAATCTCACAGGTACAGTTCCAGGGATTTTCTTCCAGCTGGAGCTCCATGAGGCTTCTGCCAATGTGGTCTAACATTCCTCTATAAAAAAGAACCTTTAACCTATTTCCACGAAGGTCCAAATGGGTTAAGGATACGGCCTTAAATAAGTTGGTTGGAAGCATGGGAATAAGATTATCATTTAAAATCAGAACCCTCAATTTGCTTAGGTTCCGAAATGCACCACTATCAATACGTTTAATGACATTATAGTCTGCCTGTAGGTATTCCAGACTTTCTAAGCCAAGGAAAGTGTCATTTCTGAAAACATCTAGTTTGTTTTCGTGTAGGTAGAGCCTCTTTAAAATCTTAAGGCCATTGAAAGCTCCGGTTTGAATGTCCTGTAATGCATTGTTTCCAAGGTTAATGGACACGGCATTATTCAAATGAAGAAAACTGTTGGTATACAATTTTCTCATGGAATTTCTCTGTAGATACAGTTTAAAAGGTCTTGACCAGAATTCTGTGATCTGACTCACATTTGTAAATCCTTTACTGTCACAATGTATGTGAAAGAGGCTTTCTTTAACTTCACAGTAGCATGGATCGAAACAGGGCTCATCTATTTCCTCCGAGTCCTCTATCAAGGGAATTGGGGTAGTCCATCCTAGAGCAATTGTGCTTAGAAGAATTATCCACAACATCCTCCCTCTGTGAAGCATCTCAGCTATGGAAGATTTCATCTTTTGTGGCTGATTACAAAACTGCAACAGAAATAAAGATGCAGATTTTTAGCTTTTAGTCATAGGTACTGCTCTACTTAGCTCCTACATATGGAGCTTTTAAAGCATGATTAAAAACTCTAGCAGTTGTTGAATTGACACTAAGAATGACCTTTCAGCATGCTTAATATGCTATTTTTAATGCAAAGGACTCAAATATTTTACCACGTGATTACATTTTCCTGAACCAAGTCATACTTGGTAAAGTCTATACCATACAAACGAGGGCAGGCATCATGTAGTTTTTTCTAGCAAATAAAGAAACTAATATTCCTTTATTTATACTGGTACAAGAATATTTCTTATATTTATGCAGAGTGAGAACAAATGGTAGTGATTTGACTAGTACACCTGTTTACCTCTTAAACTCCACAACGATATTAGAAATGCCCATTACAGATTTGAATGGAAGACTAATGGAAATAAATGTTCATTAAAATGTTGCAATTCATGTTGATTTAAGAAAAAATTGTTATTTTATAGTAAAAAAATGTAAAAGATATGACATTTGTCAAAGTCATGAAATTTATAAACCCATTGACAAATATTCCTTGGTGAGAAGTAGAAGATGATTTATATTTCAGGAAAACAAGATTTCTTTTAAGAAATCATTACAGCCTACTTAATTACAGTGTGTGTTCATTACCTCTTCTATTACTCACTTTTACCTAAAAACAGATTATTAATATCCCATTTAAATAAGATCTACAATTTTGAGACATTTTTCTAATTAAGTACTTTAGGGGTGAATAGTTTTTCTAAAGAAACCAGTGTATGAAGCAGAGGCAAATACAGAGGTAACTTAAAGATGCTGAACCTGGTAGTGCCTGTATTAAAACGATTGGCAGAGCTTTGTATGGAAGGTATATCTCTGCATTCCAGATCAACTGAGGAACCCTATAAAGAAGCTGAAAGGCAAAATCTCAGAGGACAAATGGAAAGTTAAAATCAGGAAAGTGAAAAATATTAATCATTACTTATGGAAAAATGATCTATGATAAGGAAAAAAATTAAAAAATCAGAAAATTAAGAGTACTGACCTAATATAAAAAAGCCTTCTTCTGTGGCTCTCTTTTCTTGTCTAATATTATTTCAGTATATGAAAATGCACATGTAACCAAATTTTAATAAAGCGCTTTTATTAGTGTCCTTATTAAGTCTGTGAAATATCAATCAAAAATTTTTATAACAATAAAAGCAAATCTTATCCTTAGCTTATTTTCTTTTCATACGTGGACACATACATTAAGGAAATATTTCATTAACCTTCTAACTTTAGCACAATGAGCTAATTTAGAGGGCGAATGAAAAGAATACATCTTCACATTCAGCTTGCATATAGTGCAGACAGCTGTAAGGAAAGAATCCATGAGAAAGCGAAGAGAAATCCGCCTCATGCAGGCAAGACTCAATTTTTAGAAACAATTAAATTAAGTGGGGGGAGAAGAGAAAGCAGAGGAGGCTCCATTGCACTATCAGTCAGTTTCCATTTAAAATATTAAAATTTTAGGTTCTTTCACCCTCAGCAGTCACAATTTTTTCTTTATTTTTAGTTTTCTGTGTTTTAAGCAAGAAAGGCTCAAAAGGTCTTGGACTTACCTATTTTGCAGATTTTTTTTAAAGCACTGAGATTACAAAAAATGATTTAAATATAAGGATTTCTCTTGCTTTCCCTCCCTTCCTTTTTGCTGAAGCTAAAGCAAAAGGGATAATTAAAAAAAGGGGGGGAGTGGTGGAGGGAGAGTCTAAGAGGGGGGAAAAAAGCAGCAAGCTTGAGACGTGCAGGGAATGCAATGGGCCTTTCAATGGGCTTCTTCAGGATGCAGAACAACTGCTTGGCACACTCAGTGAAGAAGGGGAGACTGGGCTGCAGCAGGTTTGTAGCCTCGCAACCACAATCACAGAGCCGCTGCTGTGGCTTTTTGGGGTACCGGCATGGGAAGATGCAGGGAGGATGCAGGGAGGATGCAGGGAGGAGAGGAGGCTCAGCTATAGGACCTAAGCACAGGCTTCTTTTGTCCTGATTTTTCTTGCCTCTTTTTAATATTTACTTTATGATCGAGCTTTTCTTCTTCATGAAAATAAGCTCCAGGAAGAATGACTGCTTATCAGGAAGGATCTCAGGGGAATCCTGACACTTCAGTGTGTGTCTGTGTGTATGTGTGTGTCTGTGTGTGTTTGTGTGTGTGTGTGTTTTAGGAAGGGAAGTGAAGGAAGAATACTCAGCCTAGGGTCAAGCATGATCACTAGGAAGTCCTGACTATTCAGTGTGCATGGTGTGTGTGTATGTGTGTGTGTGTGTGTCTGTTGTGTGTGTGTGTGTGCATTTTAAAGCAGACAAAAAAGTGAAGGATCCTGATGACCAATTGTCAAAATAAGAATACTAAGAGGCCAAGAGACTAAGCTATAAGAAACATTCCTTTGGTGGGAAAGGTGGAAAAGTGAGGGGAGGAGTGTAATCGTTTAATAATTTTTATAAACTCTCAAGGAAACTGGGGGACTAAATACTTTGCTCTAGTTCTCTATTTCTCTTGCTAGTGCAAATGGTTTGAAAACTAACACTTTCTTTCAGAATGATTTTTTTTGCAGCCGCAGCAGATAACTCTTCTCCTAGACTGAGATGAAAGGAAATTTAAGTGCTTAAGGCAAAAGAGTACAATATAGATGATACTGCTTGAGTATCCTGAATAAGGAAGAGCTGAGACAGTCTGAGCCACTTGGACCCAGTTTCTCCTGCATTTTGTTTCGATCTCTTTGCACCAGGAATCCTTTTTCGTGCTGCAGCTCAAAGCTTTCAATATTCTTGGATTCAACAGCTATGGGTTTGCTTCCACACTTTAAAAATCGGAGACAAACCAGTGCTCTGTATGGATTCAAAGACTACTTGAGTAACAATAGCAAATTCAATTTTTTTCTATTGAGAAAGATAGGGGAGTGAGATTTTAGGGACCTTCTATTTCTTTCTTATTCTCTCTTCCTATCTTTGCTTTTGCTTTCTTTAATTACCCCACAAATATTTCTCCAAGATTTGTTTGTGGGGGGAATAATGATAGGGAGTGGTGAGGGTGAGGATAGTTCAGTGAAAAGGAACCACCAGATCCTGTTTCACAGGGACCCTCAATAGAAGACAATCAATCAAGGCTCACCTAAAAGCTCTAATGTCCTACTTGGTGGGGAAAGCACAGCTTGGTGGGGAGTCTGGAGAAAGGCAGGAATAAATGAGTGTAGTCAGCAAGAACTGAGCATCATGGAGGCATACTCTCTCCCAAACACAAAGGCACCCCCCACAAAGCCTTGTACCCAGGAATCCTCCTACCAACTAATGAGATCAGAAGGGACTTTACTGTTCCCTTAAAGAATTGGCCTGAGTCTTAGTTACCCAAAGGTTTAAAGCTGCCAGTAGAGGGGGCTTTCCCTGAAAGCGCTTTTATACCGAAAGAGAGAGTGAGAGAGACAGTGAGAGTGAGAGAGACAGACACAGAGATAGAGACAGAGAGATAGGAAGAGAAGAAGAAAGGAAGAAAGAGAGAGGAAGGGAGAAGGAAGAGAGAGGGAAAGAGGAAGAAAGAGAGGAAGAGATGAGACAGAGACAAAAATGAGACAGAGACAGCGGGACAGAGATAGAGATAATACATTTTTAGAAGAAAAGCAGTTTGTGTAATATATATATATACACATATATATATCCATCAAAACTATAAATAAGTCATCCAACTCAAAGCATTTTTTTAAAACCTCCCTTAAGCAATTTGTGTGACCACATATGTGTCACTGTTTCCCCATATCTAACACTGGAGCTAGAGATCCAAGACTAACTAAACTGAAGGGCAGGGCAGTATTCTCAAACATTCTGCAACCTCAATAGTCCAGACCCACCCTCTTGTGCAGACAGGGCGCATCAGTGAAGCAGAGGAACAAGGGAAGCAGCCTTATCTCCTTCACCAACTGCCTCTGCCCCCCTCATTCCCCACATCACCTTCTGCAACCAACCTATGGAAGCAGGGACTGTTCAGTGCCTCTTTTGCAAACCTTTCATTTGCATTGGGTAGAATCTTGGGAAACTAAAGGTTTATCTGAGCCTCCCAATTACTGTAAATAACCCTCTGGGCAATTCGTATTGTCTTTTCTCTCTGACTACAAATCTCCCAGTTCTTGACTCTGACCAAGTTCTAAAGGTTATGCTTCCCTCTCCCTTTCTTTATCTCAGTAGAGATATCTTGTGTACAAGCTTCAAAAGTTGAGGCTGTAGGGCCCTTTTAGTCTAACTGGGAGCTCCGGGCACCATTTATTTTTCTACAGAGCACAAGAAGCTCTTTCTCCCCACTGTGCCCCCTCCCCATCTCCTCTTTTTCCTACGCCTCATCTCTAAGTTGGCTCATCTATTCAGATATGAGATTAAATATTCCAATATGGTAGCAAAGGATCTCTTCCAGAACAAATAATTGAAATGCTGCATCATTCATTTTCTGAAAAGCTCTGAGCCATCTCCAGATTATTTTCTCATCCGCTGCTGTCCCCCACGAAACACACAATGGTTCTGTGCAGAAACTGGGGGAAAAAATTCTTTGGGGTTTAAATTTCGGGTCATTTTCCTTCCATCATTTGCTCAGCCAGAAAGATCCGCTATGGGAAGGGGGAGGGGCTCTTTTGTGGGTTCCCTGGCCTATTTGTTGGGGGTCACGATTTCCTCTCCCCCCCAAAAAAGGGGGCCCGCGGGTCCAGCACCAACCCTCCCTCCTATTGTCCTTCCAGTTAACTCATTCGGTTAAGTCAATGCCCAAAGCCCCTAGCACCTGGCACTGCACGGAAGCCACCGCAGCCGGCCACGCTCTACCAAGCCAACCCTTCCAAGCAAGCAAGCAAGCAGCGCAACCTGGTTTCCAACGGGCACAGTAAGCAAGGATGGCGGCCAGTACCTAGAGGTGCCCAGAGCGCAGGGAGCTCCGGCTTCGGCTCCGAGGGCTTCCCAGCTGGCCATGCAAACTCTCTGCGAGGCCCAACGACATCCATCGCGGGGTACCCTGCGGTTTCTCCTCCTCCGGTCGCCAACTTTCCGAAAAGCCACCGAATCACGCCCGGGCTCGTGGGCAGCGTCTCCACCTTGGAGACTCGCAGGGAAATGGTCGCTGCATAGCGATGATGGGAGAGCTCGGCGCGCACCTACGCGCGGAGCCCACGGACACGGCCCCCCCAGCCCGGCAGGGGTACCCCACCACTCGGGTTGTGGACTTCAGATCCCCGGGCTTGCTTTCCATTCGGCGGCCAGCTCAGAGGTGCCCCGGGAGCCCAGCGCGGCTCGGGTTCGGTTCGGTTCGGCTTGGCGTCTGGGGCTCTCCAGCGCTTTGCTTTTTTTCTGGCCGGCTTCCTCTCCGCGCACCCCCAGCTCCAGGCCTCCTCCGGACCTAGGAGAGGGGATTAGCCCTCGGCTTCTCCCGGTGTCTCTGCTCCTCCTGACCCTTCCGGGAGATACGGGGTGGGGGTGCACGGCGAGAAGAAGGGGGTGGAGAGGGGGAGCAAGGGGGAGACCAGATCCCAGATTCCAGCATTGGGCAGATGGCAATGGGCGGGGGGGGGTAGAGGAAGGAGAGCGGGGGAGGGTGGGGAGGAGAGAGAGAGAGAGAGAGAAAGAGAGAGAGAGAGAGAGAGAGAGAGAGAGAGAGAGAGAGAGAGAGAGAGGGAGGGAGAGAGAGAGAGGGAGAGAGAGAGAGAGAGAGAGAGAGAGAGAGAGAGAGAGAGAGAGAGAGAGAGAGAGAGAGAGAGAGAGAGAGAGAGAGAGAGAGAGAGAGAGAGAGAGAGAACACAACAGTATGATTGCATCCACCGAATCCCACTTGGATTTAAGGGGATTTCGGGCAAAGCACGGAGGTGAAGGGACCAGGTTGGCAGAGCGTGGCAGCGAGTGTCCAGGCGCCCCCAGTTTACCCGGAGAGGGTGAGGGCGGGGCAGGGGCCCCGGAACCCTCTCCAGGCCGCCAAGACGCTGCGAACCGCGTATCATCATCATCATCATCATCACCATCATCATCATCCTGGCCGGACTGGCCCTGCCAGAAAGCCCCGCTCGGCTGGCTCGGAAAGAACTCGAATCGGAGGGCGGGTTACTTACCGCTGCCTGCACCCCAAGCTTGCAGGAGAGCCAGACCAGGCAGTGAGCGTCCCCCGCGAGAAGAAACGTCGGGCTGGAACCCGAACCTGTCAGCTGCCCCCAAAAGCCTCCGCGAGGGAGCGGCGCTCCGGAGCCAACAGATGGGCCCCAAGCCCCAAGCCGAGCCTTGGCCAGCGGGGGCCCCCCGCTCTGCGCCCGGCCGGCCCCCCTCCGCGCCCACGGTGGGAATCCGCCGCCGCAGTCCGCCCGCCGCGCATCAGGCAGAGCTGGTTTAGGAAGCAATTGCTCTCTCTCTCTCTCTCTCTCTCTCTCTCTCTCTCTCTCTCTCTCTCTCTCTCTCTCTCTCTCT